>NW_010387754.1:87478-110746 GCF_000710305.1 Buceros rhinoceros silvestris
CCCTACACAAATTTAATTTCAATTTTTCCCCCATAGTTGTAGTAATTTTAAATGTGTGACTGTAATTAGCTAAAATGCCAACTGTGAGTTGAGCTTGACTCTGTTCTTTCAGCACCGTTTTAATGAAAAGTTAAATATTCTTCATCTTTTCTGAAGTCTGAATGTAATGTTTCAGCTAATGTTTCAGTCAATCGGGGGTTCATGTCTGCTTTCTGTTACCTTACCAGTCATATTCTGTCAGGCTTCTTTCACCATTTTAGTACCCAGGATCCTGGCAGCTAGACACTAAGTGATGCAACTCACATCCATCATGTCTGGCTCATTCTTTCTCCTATCCCCAAGGTGATAATTCTGTCATCTTTATGGTATTTTGTTTTGTTGCCCTTTTTATTATTATATTTATGTATATGTTCCTATTAGACCAAATGAAAAATGAATCATTGGAAAGACTTTCTTTTGTAGATGCACATTTTAGCTGAGCTGCAGCCAAGAAAAAATGGAGTAGCAGGGAGACTTAACCTCCCTGGGTCCTGTATGGAGTCAGTCAGTAAAAAGAAGGAAGATCTGCAGTTGTAATTCAAAGTACAAGTAACTTAATCTAAGCATTAACTATACTCTGGCAATCAGCTTAAATAGCGAGGGGAAAACACGTGTACTGGTAAGCTAAGTATATTGAATCTGCTTTGGAGAAGCATCACCCTCTGATATCGATACGGCTTTCTGCAGTTACTTAGACAACTGTTTTGGCTGCATAGTCAGACAGTGCAAGTACCTTCCCTTTTCCTGCTGGGGAAAAAAAAATTCCACAGTTTCATTATCTAGTGAGGAGTTTTCAATTCCTTGCTATTTATTGGTAGTTTTCTTTTGTATTTGCAACATACAGATGTAATCTCACAGGTAAAACCTCTGAGCTGATCGACTTGTCTCTGATATGCTTTTTTCTTCCATTATGAGTATTTATGAATCTGTATTTCTAACCGGGGGATGGAGGGGAAGCAACTACTCTTTCTGATGATTATTATCACATAAACTAACGTTATCATTCACAGTGAAAACTTCAGGTGCAATGCATTGCTTCCCAGTTTACAATGCTGTTGTAATCAGGGGATATAAGCTGAGAGGTAAAAGAAAATTCTGCAATTTTAAAATTATTGTATTATACTTTAAAATATTGTACTGTGGGTCTTTAGCTTCTAGACAGTCTGTGAGGAAAAGTGACTGAACTTGGAAGATTTACGAAATCTGATAACTATATGCAGTTTTAATGCAGAGGGAGGTCTTACTATGGTAAATTATTTACAATATATGAATAAGAGAAACCAGAATCAAGTGGAATAGAAAGTACTTTCTATGCAGATGTGAATCCACTTGGAAAGTTTTAAAAAGTAAGCAAACAAAAATGCAACCCAACCCCAATGAGAACTGAAGGGTTTCTGTGTGCTAAAGCTGTGGCTGCTCTCTAATGGTAATGGATTACACACATCTATGTTTTTTGATCTTTACGGGTGTTTGAAGAGAAAAAAGTGTGTCAAAAATTGCAAGCGGGGAGTAGAAGACCTTCTTATTTGTTAAGGTAGATAATTTTATTCTCAAAATGTTGAATTTCTCTCTACTAATCTTCTATGGTTAGGATATTGTTGTTTTTCATTGATTCGTTGTTTGCAGTTTTTTTGTTATTGAAGAAACCCTGATTTTTTTACAGCTGAATCTCATGAGAGTTTTTACACACCATTGAGCATAACAGACACCGATGAGTGTGGTATTTGGCTTTGGCATTTGAGCACAATTTTAACCAAAACCTTCAATTCAGCAAACTTTCACTTTTCCTGCAGGAGTTGTCCCAGGCAATACTATCTCTAGCTAAGAATTAGCTTCATTACTTGTAAAGAAGCAAATATATTCACGGGTCTCCAAGGGAGCAACTTCTTGGTCAGATACTACTGTATGTTTTGGATTTACTCCTGGGCCCTCAAGGCAATTTTTGATTAGATGTTAAGGATTAAATGGAATCAGAGAGAACTCTAAAACGGAAATTCTGCTCTCATCTAAGGGAAATAGTACCAAAGACCAGCCACTGTCATATGCGTAAGGTATTGGTACTAGTTACTGGTATCTCTTAACTTAAGCATACACTCGGGAGGTATCAGTGTTGTCCAGGGTCAGATGTCCTGTGAGACAGCATCAAGACTTCTCAGTATTTTTCTGTCAGTAAGAAATACTTGAAATATATTTGAGCTACTTTGCATTTTTTTCCATCTTCCTTGTGTGCGCATGGCTGCACCTCCCAGCAAGGCTTGCTCCAGGGAGGAATTAATTTACTTCACATCTCTTCATAGAGTATCTTTCCCACACAATTGCTCTTTCAATGTGGGCTGTACAGCGATTCTTGATGCTTTCCTCCTGCGGTGGGTACTTAAATTTTAGCAGGAAAGAAGGGACAATTTTCCATATGTTGCCAAGAAAAGGCTGTGATAAATAAGCCATATTTAAGAAATATGTCAATGCTCGAGGATGTTCATTTTAAATATTCAGTAAGCTAGGGGGTCTTTCATCTTTACATTGTAATTTCTACATCGATTTACAATGATTTAGCATTCTGGTTTAGTTTCTTGTCACAACATTTACTTTCATGATTTGAACTTGGTTTTATTGTTTTGCAAAAATGGACTGGAAGTCCAGTGTCCTTGGTACCTACATCATCCTGCTTATCCCAAACTTTAAGCTTTAAAATTGTTTTCCATGCCCAGTTGTACCATCTTGCTGTCAATGTCCTAGCTCCTGTAAACAGACAGAAATCATAATAGTCAGGCAACTCTACACTTGTTACACAGTGTATAAACAGTAACTTCCTTTTCTTTGCAAGATGTGCCTTGTGCAAGTCTGGTGCAACTCCCTGTATAAACAGAGTACTCCAGGAAAAATGCAGACCTCCTCTGCAGCTCACAACCCCGCTTCTCTCTTGCAGTTGGAAATGGTTGAGTGTACTACTGGGGTTGGCTAGTGAGAAAACTTTTGGCAGGTGGAATGATGCTCATAGCCTGAGGTCCAGTCTCGCATGTGGAATGTGTCTGTGGGAAGCATGTGTTGACAGGGTTGCCAAAAATGCACTTGGAGAAAGACAAAACTGTGTGGTCCTCATCCTGCTAAAGTCTGCCCTTCCACTGCTAGCATTTGCACAAAGTGAGATGCATGTTTGCTGAAAACTAGGAGCTTAACAAAAATAGTCTCAACTCCTTCAGCCGTTCTGTGTTTTCAGTAGGATACACTTTGTTCATCATAAAAATGAAATCATTAATGGTGAGGCTTAAATATTTTCTCATGTGTTTGAACATCAGTGGAAGTCTAGAATATTTCTGCACTTCTCATGGAAATCTGTAGTTTTATATTTCAGTATTCAAAAACTGAAAATGTTGATGTTATCTTTGCAAATTATGGTTGTTTCTTTGAATTATCTTTATGACTCTTTTAGTTACTCTGTTTGCAGTGTTGTTTGTCACAAGCTTTTGGTAGACAGAAATCCATAAGGTTTTGAAGAGTTCCTCTGAGGCTTATCCACCAAAGATGAAGAGAGTTTAATTTTTTGCTTGTGTAACCATCCCAATAAAAATTTAAATTTTCATTTAGAGTCATAAAATAGCTTTAGACAAGGGAAGCCAAAAACTGGAGTGCCGTAACTTGAAAAGTAGAAATAATCTCGTATATAGTCCCAAGAAGGTTCATTATTTGCTTCATGATTTTTCTTTAGTGCTACATGCCCCTGCACACAGATGTGGCAGAACAGTTTCTCCCTCTGTCCACTAAACTTTTCAGCTAAATGTCCTTCAATATTTCTAATTTCTGACCTTCTTTACCAGAGGAAAAATTAAGGCAAACCTGGTTTTATTATTTTCCTGCCATTTCCTTATAGCACTAAATGCTTTTCTGAAGGGATTCTTTCTGCTGTTTCTTAATAGTTGGATGTTCCCAAAACCATACTGTTTCAAGGAGATGATGAATATAACTCCTCATTCTTGATCCGATGGAAGTGCCTGTTTCACATGCTGCTTTGTCTTGATCAAAGACATTGTCGTAGGCACTAATATGTATAAAGCAGATTTGGCTACCTTAATTACTTTATCATGTATTTTTGGAGAGAGGAAGAGAGGATGGTGTAATTTTTTAACGTAGGTCCAGTGAAGGTATTTGGGGGTGACTGGAGAGAGACGTGATATAAATGCTTCCCAGAGAATGAGAGACGCTGTGGGCTTGTGGAAGACCAATGGGTATATCACTGGGTATGTTCTCACCTGGCACCAGTGGGCATTCAAAAGCCACCTGGGTTACAAAAATGAGTCTGTTGCATATACTGCAAGTGAAAAATGTGAATAACAGTAACAGTTGTAACAGGCTGAGTTAAAATTTCGGGCTTCCCAACAATGTCAGAAGTTTTACAACTTGTGGATGTTTCTAGGCAGCAGACTGTACCCCACTTTACAAGGGAGAGTGGATTTACCCTCAGGTTTCAAGATGGCACGTTGAACTCTTCTGAATAATGCCAAGATGTACAGGTTGTATTTCCAGTAGTGTTAAGTGAAAGTTTAAGATGAAAGCTTCTTGGTGGGGAATGAGTCACAAAACATTGCCAGCAGTGAACTGTCTGTTTCACTGTGGCGGAAGCTACCATCGCTGCAGCAATTCCAGCAGCGGGAATGTTGTAAAGCCTTGTGTGTAACTACTGAAGTGACAAAGGTTGCATACTCTTTACCTTGTGGTACATTTTTGGACTATTTGCATGTTCTGAAGTATTTGCCATCCAAAGTCATTTACTGTATCTATGCAATTAAGTCACTATGACTCACAAATGGTTCCTTGCTGATTGTAATAGTAGGAATTTAAAGATGTAAGTTACCTGCTGTTCTTTTCTCCATTGACAAGTCTAAATTAACCTCAAAAATCAGATTGCTGCTGGCTATAACCACAACTGTAAATTCAAAGGGCACTTTCAATAAATATTTTCTAGTATTTCCTTAAAATCCACAGCTTTAGCAACCGCTTCTGCTAGTAATTAATTTACTAGAACATGCCAAAAGCAAACGGGATGCAAAATTGAAGTCAAAGCAAATGTATTTTAATATTCACATGAATATTCATAGATAGTATTTTGCAGCATTGGCTCAATTCTAGTGGCAGTTCATTGGGGACATGCTGTCTCCTTCCTTAGCTACTAGAAGTATCAATTGTGTTTATAATGGTTAAGAACAGCAAGCGCTCTTTTACCTGTGTTCAAGGAGAAGCGGATTTCTGATCTAGCTTTGACTCAGCCAAAATGTTTCCTTGGTCTTCAGTAATCGCCTGCTGCATTGAGAGAACATAAAAACACATCTCCTGAGAATCGCTACAAAAACAGTAAAATAATTTGCTAGTGTAAAATCATTTCTGCCAGCAGAGAGGCTCAAACTAGGACAACTTTGATCTTAGAATAAATTATGTCTTAAATTGCTTAGATCTCATGCAGTACAGGAGCAAAGAATATGCACCTTTATCTCTATTTTCATCACCTTTTTGAATTTTTAGAGGTATATGGAAACTGATTCTTTCCTTTCTGTTACCCTGTAATATGGGTAGCATCTGAGTAAAGGGATCTTCCATCTGCCATGTAGCCCACATACCTTATAGTTTATTCATTACTGGTATAATCGGCAGTTGTCTTCTTAGACAAAATATAAAAATTAGGACAAGCACTTTTACTGCATTTGAGTCTTACAAATATTAGGGGTTTTGAAGGTAGAAAAAAATTGATTATATAAATGGCAATTCTGTTCAATAAATAAAGCTTTGTATGTTAAATTATTATGGCTAGTGAACCTTTGGTAGCTGATTTCCAGGAAGAAATTCTGTATAAATTCTCCTTCCCTGGTTTCTATTCCCTCTTTATTGTTTCTTGTGCTGAATGATTTGTTTTGATGATTGTAGATACTTTGCATTGCTTAGACTACAGATTTATTTTACATGCAAATATTATCCAATTTCATGTCTTCATTAAACTTTAATAAGGTCTTACGAACACAGTGCATAAAAGACAATATTGAATCAACAAAGCCTGTATAATGATGATTGAAATAGAAGATCCAGGAAGAGTGATGGTGCAAGTACCTCGAGTACTAGCAATGCTGGTAAGCCTGCAGATGCGTTAAGTTTATTTCTAAGTTCTAATAGTTACAAAAATATGAAGTAAGTGTCTGGAGGAAAAAAGGGGAGATGAGAATACTACTTTTGCTGTCAGCAGCATACTTGAAAGTAAATGCTAATGATGTTTGTTTATATGTAGCGCATGTCATTTCTTTTAGAGTTTTTAAGATGATTAAATAATCATAAAAAAATAGTTTGTGGGCTATGGTGTATGATGAAAAATGTGAGTAAAAAATCCTAAGCTGTTGCAAAAGGCAGATGATGATTAATCTTAAATAAGCCTTAAGTAGAAGGAGTTGGGTGAAAGAATCTGGTCCTAAAAATTTGTGTTAAATAAACAAAGTGCTCTATTCAATGCCATACTCTGACTTCACTGCAGTGGTAATAAGACACCTCTGCTGCCTTTTCTGTTTTGGTTGATACCTCTTAAGCTCTTTCTGAGGGAGAGTGGTTTACTTTACAGCTGAAACAAGATAATTAGCTGTGTTGCTTTAGTAGAGAGGTCTAACACCAGCCAAACAGTAGTATTGACACTGCTGCTCTTCCAGTTGTGCACCCACAGTTACAGACTCTTCAAACTTCTCAGTACACTAGTGGTCAACCTACAGCTGCAAAGTGTGTTAACTTCTTTACTCTTACTTTGTGTATGGGAATCCAGTGTGTGACCTGGGGAGACAGGAGTGTATTCTGTGGTGAGAGAGGCTGGTCTGAAACAGTGAGGAGAATCGTAGGTATCCCTGGAGTATCAGTGTTGTCTTGCACTGAGGATGTTCCTGCACCACGAGAGACTTTTAAGGATGGGAACTGGTGGTGGTGGTAGGCTCGTTCCTTATATGTGTAGCCAGCACCTGAGGAGGAGACAGGCTAACTTGCCTGGAGAGTGTAAAGGTAGACCGTAAAGAAGTTGCCAGAAGGCATAGGGAGAGCTGGTGTTTGCTGTGTTGGTAAAGATGTGTTTTCTGGAAGAAATGATCTGGGTAGCAAACCCACGTATGAACATTTTAACAAGAAACCAAGGACACCAGTGTGGGAGAAGGAGGACTTAGCTTTTGCTGATAGGACCTACAGGGTGGACGTAGCTAACACTCAGTTTGATTCTGAAAAGGCCAAGAACAGGGGTGAAGTGGAACAGAGAGGAAAAAACAAATTACCAGTAAGTAAGATGAGCCCTTGAGTTAACTGGCACGTGCATTATTAAACAGCAGAGCAAGAGAGGAACCAGCAAGTGCTTCTGTGCCAGTGCTGGAAGCCTCAGATGTTAGATGTGGTAGAAGGACGGTGACCAATGGGATAGTGATCAGTGGGGTACAGACTTGCCAGGCTACCAGCTTTGCAGGGATGAGAGAATAATATGTAAAGGAAGGAGAGCGTGTGACACTGAAAAGTGTGAGGCTGAAAATATTGTAGAAGCACTGCAAAGGCCTTGCAGCACAGGATTTCTGCTGGTCCAATAATAAAAACTGAAACTGCAAACTCTCATTCAGGACAACGACACTGATCAGAGAATATGAAGTGAAATCAGAAGTTGTGAATTTAGGACATTTTAAGAGAAACGGATGTTATCTATGCATGTACAGACAAGGTCAATGTTTCATCAGGATGAGATAGAGAGATAAAATTTTGAGGTAGTGTAAAGGTTAATGTTAAGACCTCAGAAAAAAAAAAAAACAAACCACCATTCTGAATGCTATCTTAAGCGACACACAAGGCCTGTTTCAACATGACTTAAAGGAAGACCCCTGCACAATAGTATTTGCAGTATGGTGAAGCTTCATGTTACAGTGGGAAAGAGCAAGATGAATAGATCCAGTGTGCGAATACTTAATGTATGGAAGCAGAACTACATTTAAAAACAAACATACAAATAGTAAAACAAATATACTAGTGAAACTGCAAGATGCCTGCAAATAGCCTGCAGTGTTCAAAGTGTTGTATTAGAAGCCCAGGTGAACTGTCACATTCAAAAGAAGAAAAAACCAAACCAAAACAAAAATCCATCAAAGTGATCCGGCTCCTGAGAGCGTGATTGTGAGAATGCTATCATAGGGGAAGGCTTAAAAAATTCCTTTAGAAAATACAAAGCTTGTCCAAATGAAAACTAGAAAAGCCCATAAATCACAGCAGGTCAAACATAGACAGGAAATATATTACTAAAAATTTGAACACCCTTATAAGGGGTGCTCAAGCTTCTAGTCAAAGGTTCTTAAATCAAAAGCAGGAAGTCAGGTAGGGCAGAAGTGGAACCACTTAATGACCAAACTGTAAGGAAGGACCTAGGAGTTATAAAGCTGTAGCAGAGAAGTTCAGAAATTTCTTTCATTGCTCTCTGCTGTTGAAGACATTGGGGAGGTTTCTATACTTGAGCCTTTCTTTCTAGTAAATAGGGTCAGGGTCAGATGAACTGGATGAGCTTGTGTAAATATACAGAAAGTGTTGGACCAAATAGCCATATCGGCTGTCAGTAAGACACCAGGGCAGGTGGCATTCACCCAAGAGAACCTCAAACGTGAAACTGCAGAGCAGCTGGCCAAGGTTTCTACCTGACTCTTGCAAACAGCCAGAATGCTGGAGGACTGACAGGTTGCAGGTGTAATTCCCTGTCATTTCCTTCTCACAAAAGGGACTCTGTGGGGAACTACAGGCCCAGTCTGCTTTCTGAGGCTGGTAGAATATAAAATAATGACATCTTTGAGAATGTGAATAAACACAGTCTATTAGGAGAGAGTCGATGTGGTTTCTGTAGGGGCAAATCATGTCCACTGAACTGCTGTGTGAGTCAAGCATATGAACAAAAGGAATTCCCATGGATGTAGTGTAGTTGATTTTCCAACAGGCCTTCAAAAGAGCTAATAGAAACTAAGTTTCTAGTAGACTGTCCCAAATAGCATTCCTCCTTAGAGCAGAGAAAAGGGACAATGGGCATCTTACATTCTTGACAACATTCATTAGTTTTCTGCATAAAGTGTTTTGCTGCATTCAGTAGTCTAAGCTGTTATTTATTCAGGAAAAATTAGAAAAAAGAATTCTGGAGTTCTTTGTGTGAATTGCAAGTAAAGTTAGTGAAAGGAATAATTGCTTATTCTGCCTCTTGGCAAAGTGTTGCCCAGCAGGTGGGTACTGTGAGGAGTGGGGGAAGAGTTTTTTCTGACCAGAATGCAGAGGCCCAAAAGGCTACAGAGCAGACCCCAAATCAATAAGAAGCTCCGAGATGCCCTATAGGTTGTAGTAAAGGGCTGTACAGTATCCCTGTCCCCAACAGTTCTTCTGATTAAAAGAAATTATTTTGGA
This sequence comes from Buceros rhinoceros silvestris, assembly GCF_000710305.1. NCBI lineage: Eukaryota > Metazoa > Chordata > Aves > Bucerotiformes > Bucerotidae > Buceros > Buceros rhinoceros. The sequence goes on from NW_010387754.1 coordinate 96,935, forward strand.
TTTCCAATATTAAATATTAGTATCTGAACACACTTTATTTCCTGTTTCAAAATCAAAGTTGTATATGAAATGCTAAATGCTGTAGTGATGGAGTGTCTCTTTGATGGACCAGAATCCAAACATTAAGTTTCTGCTTGCATCTACTGGAAACACTACTGAGAAAAATTGCCTTGGGGATGGCTCTCTGCTGTGAATTTTACCACTGCCCGAGCAATTCCAGGCAATAGGATTACTTATGAGAACTGACTGACTACCTGTGTGTTTGTACAATACAAACACTCCATAGAGCAGGCAGATCAGGAAAGAGGTCAGCGCACGAATAGTGTGAAGTTAAAACCAGTAAGGAGAGAAGAAATTACTCAAGCTGTGCTGTAGAATTATGTTTCTTCAGATATCTTCTCTGTTCAACAAAAACATAAATAGCTCATACACAGTATTTGAATCAGACACTCATTTTTTCATGTTGAAATGGTATTCAGCCCACCTTGAAAGTGTTTAAAAACTTTTGCTCCAGGCAGTGTCTAAGACTTCTTGTGCCTTGTCACTTTGTGTGACTGAGAACTTCTGCAGTTCTACAGAATTGCATAAAGGAGTCACTCTATTTGCCCTTGTTGACTGAATACAAATACATGGGTACATCACATCATCTGTACCCTAAGATATATGTACAAATGGTTTTAAAAAAGTATTCCACTGTTACCCAACCTTGGTAGTTTAAACCCATTATAACTTCTCCAAAATTGAGATAATTCTTTTTTAACCTTACATGCCTAAGGCTCTGTTCCTCTGTAGTGTAACCCATCCCTTTCACGTGGACAGTACTTTCTTTCTTAGTTTTACATTATCGTTTCCTTTTCACTGTTGTCCTTTTTCTCCAGTAACAAACTACAGAGAAATAATGCTTTGGTTTATTTTCACTTTTAAGTTGTTTTTCATCAACTTCTTTTATGACAACAGAGGGAGTATTTCTGTATTTAACACTATGTGGGGCTTTTTCAGGCTAGCAACTAGTCTTGGTACTAAATTGTTCATAAATATAATATTCTTGAAGATGTTGTTTCCCAAGAGATGTTGAAATTATCATCTGCTGTAGGTAGCAATGGCATGTGTCAAAGCTAAGCTTTACATGATGTAATGCAACCCGCAAAGTAAACAGGGCATCTATTACAGTCATTGTAATAGCTTTTTCTTTTATGACCTCACATTTTTATTATGTCTTTATTACACAGCAAGATATATTTCAACTTTGACCTTCATCTGCAGAGTGAGTGGAAAAACAGGGTTTCAGTAGACAAAAGCAATTTTTCACTTACAAAAGCTGCCTTTTGATGATAATAGCTAAAAGGCTTTGGATGAAATTTTTCTGTCCACTCATACCATGTAGTGGAAAAACACTTTGTCAATCCTTTGCTGTAAACAAAAAGTATTTCTCTGAAATTGTCACATTCTGTTTGCATCTGGAATATATGTTGCATGCAGAAACCTACCGTCAATTTAAAATAACCAGTTCCTCATATGGATGTGATTAAGCAATTAAAAATGATTGAGAATACACATCATGTCAAGTATGATTTGAAATAATAGTTTCAGAAGCTTGCAATTTTATCGGATATGATGCCTTTGCTATATAAATATGACAAAACTAAATAAATTAAGTGATTTGATTTTATGCCTTCATTGGGTCAAAGGAGACATGCGACCAAACAAAAGTTTTCTTCAGAAGTAGCCTCTGTCAGGGGAATTACTGAGGTTAAAAATCTGTCGTATCTTGAGAGGTTTCTTGGCTTTCAAACTCTTAGAATATATATATATACATATCTTAGAATATATAGTCAGATACTCCAGGAGAAACCAATGAACAATTCATATGGATTTTAAGACATACCTGATAATTCTCAGTGCTGAGGTCATTAAGATGAGAATAAGATGACAAAAAGGGAAGACATGAAAGAATGTGGAAAAAGCCTTGAGTCCAAGCTGCTGGGTTCAGTGCTGTGTATTCTTGGAAGCAGAAAGGGTATTTTGGGGACTGGGCAAGAAAAAGATTGTGTAATGACAATTAAGAGAAAATCTAGCACTAAATCTTATGAGGAAAAAAAATGTTAGAATAAATGTAGAAGACAGTACGTGTGCAGTGACTTTGCAATCACATTTTTGCCTTAAACAGAATTGCGTTTACTACAATTCTCAGTGTTATTATCACAGCGATCATGGCAAAAATGAAGCGCATCAAGACACCATATCATTGTTCATCCTTGATCTCTCCCTCGAATGTGTGCTTTACTTTAAAAGAGAAAATATCAGATTTTAATAAAATAAAAATCAAAGCGTGTTTTTTGGGAGGAAAATCTGAATGAGAGCTTCACGATTGCTAGCCTGGAAAAAACTTGCTAATTATTATCTGCAAGGGAGATTTCCCTGAAAAAGCCAGTCTTCATATGTGATTTTTGGTTTTTTCTTTCAAATTATTTCTTCTATCTTCTAGCTTCAGGAAGGAATTCATAATGTCATTGATTTGATGTCATCCAATATGCATTACCTCGTTTCTAAGTAATAGCAAATTCGATACATTATCTTCTTGAATAATTTTATTAATGCAACATACTATTAAACAATTCTGAAGATTTCTGAAAACTTTATAAAAAGTGAAGTGAAGCTATGTATTTTATATAAAGGAGAACAGAAAAACCAAGAATAATAAGGAGATCACCTCTGATCTCTAATGGAGTTTTATTTAGTCCTTCTAGAGAAATTAATGCACTAGTGAAACTAGGAACTTTGTGGTGCTGGAACCCATATCTACATTTGATGGATTGAGATTGTTTTATGGCTTTTCCACTTGCTGTATGACTATACTGCTTTCCTTTTTGTTATAGATAAGGAAATTATTTAATTCCCTCCTAAACCCTCTTGATATTATCTAGCAAGAACTTGTTTTTATGCAGTGTAAATTGCACAACTGAAGAGACTCTGAGCTTTAGCATTTCCTATTTTAAAACTGTAAATGCTATTGGGATGCCATGCAACACTTTTACTTCTTGTAAAATGTGAGACTGTTAGTGGAATAAGTTTATACTGGACCTGTAAATGTAACCACATGTCCCCATCTACTTTGAGCTGTAAAACTGCCATTTGTTGTGACATTAATCTCATTAGTGTAGCCCCTATTTTCACTATATCTGAGAATCCCTCTGTGCTGATTATCTCTCCATGACTTTCTGGCTTGATGGACCATTTATCTTGTTCCTGGTTGAGAAAAAGGGTGGAATTTTAATGGCAAAAATACATCTGCCTTAAAAAACAAAAGTTCACAGTGGGGAATATCTCTGAGAAGAGGTGAAGGTGCCTCACATCAGCCTCAGCTAAATTGAGATGGGCATGATCACGCTCACAGGTTGCTCTTATCTGCACTCTTACGAATAAAATTCTGTAGTAGGCTTTAAACACTGTATCCAAAGGAATGAAAGAAGGTGGTCAGTCTTCTGAAAAAACCTAGAGAAACAACAGGGAAGATTCAGAAAGCAGCTGGGCTGTGAAGCATCATATCCAAAAGTATAGAGTCTGTGTATGCAGTCTCACCATGAGAAGTTGTCGTTGAAATGAGTACCAGTTTAGCAGCTGATGGGTTAAGAGCAGGTGAATCCGCTGTTTGGATAAACTCGGAGCAGACTGGTGTCCTTCCTGAGGGCTGGGTGGTATCAGCCAGCTGAGGCTTTTGGTTTCGAGATTCCGGTTGTAATGAAATAATGGTGGTAAAGCCTTACAGTGATAATACCTCAGGTCTAGTTTTACCTTTCTGTAAAATATATAAAGTTATCTTTGTCTGAAATATATTAGTACTGTGGCTTAGGTGTGAGTTTTCCAGGTTCAGTGTCTTATGTAACCTGTCAGAATAATTTCAGAGGGGACATATATTCCTTATAACATCAGCTCTCTGCACATGGAAGAGAAAATAGATTAACAAACTGTCAGCACTGCTTTAGATATCATTCTGATGAGTGAGAGGATGGAAATATTTAGGGGACAAGTTGGCTTCTCCATTGTCTTTCACAGAAGTAGTTGGAAAAAAATCCCCAAAGGGTATTTTAATATTAACGTTATTAATAAATTGGAAATTATTATTAAAATATTCAGAACATTTTTAATTTTTAAGTGTCAGGGTTATCAGTATGTCTAAGGCAATTGGAGGTTTTTTGCAACTCAAAATTAACTTACAAGGACAAAAAGCACTAGGTACAATGCTTATTCTTTCAGTCCACATTGCTCCGAATATCTCAATCCTGAGATACAGCCAGTGTTAAAGTTGTGAATCCAGGTAGTAACAGAACAAATATGCAGGTCACTGACCACAGAGATGCTATAAAGCAAATTCCAGGCTCCCTTGGGTGTTCTATACTGCTAAAAATACCTTGCTTACTGCTAGATTGAACTATAAATGCTACCTAGAAGAGAATAAATTAACCTGATTGCTTAAAGAAGCGAACTCTGTCTAATGCTGTACCTAATGGTTAATGTAGTCATTGCATGTGATACATAAAAATACTGGAATCAAAATACAGAATTCTTCTTCTTTAAAGAGCAAAGTTTGAACAAGTGTATCTGTGTACTGAGACGTTTGAACAGGTCTTGGAAGAAATCCCTTGCAGTTCTTTCCTGTTGAAGGCAATGACGGAGTTGTCATAGATTACAGATTGGAGCCTGACTCTGAACACAGTAACCTGGTTCAGAAAAGCATTTAAAAACATGTAATCACAGAAAAAGTGATCTGATGAATCATGGCCCTATCTGTGACAATTTGCCTAATAAAATTGTGTGAAATTAACTTTATTCACATAGCACACCTGTTCTGCTGGGAAGATGACTATAAATATCTTTGTGCCACCTGCCCCAGCTATGAGACCTCCTATAAATCATATAATTCCCTCTGACAACTGATACTGCCTTGAGGGCACCTTTTTTCTTTCACTGCGCTCTTTCTGAAAATGTGTATTTGCCTAAATGCAAAATTGTATGCCAATAAATTTTCCACCTGATTTCTTACCTGCTTCCTGTGCGCCCCTCCCCCTTCCCCCTCAACTGAATAAAGTTTAGTTTAGTCATAATTTCACCTTCTCCGTTTCGGTTGCATGTATGGCCAGACTCTGAAGTAGAGTGCGGTAACGTGTGAATGCTGCCCATCCTAGGACACCATCAGTTGTGCAGACATCACCTTAAAGAAGTTTAGTCTGACTGTGCTGAGTCCAGATGGAAGGAAATTAACAGATGGGAAAAAGAAGAGTTAAGAGTTATCAGGGCTCTGCTTGTCTATCAGCCTGATTTGGCTAGGTCTGTTGTCTTTCTCTTCTCTAGTTACAAGAAACTGCCCTTTCTTCTGTTGGAGGCTGAATTTAAAACTAAGCCCCTGTGAAAATGTTGACACAGGCCTAGAGGTTGCCATCTTCTTACACTTGTGCTTGCCTCTCATGGGGGATTTTGCTGGGTAAGCCAGTACCCCATGCATCAGTGAAGGGACAGAATTGCAATTCCTGCTCTAAAAGCAGAACGTGAGTCAACAGCGTCATGCTGCTGAGAGAGAAGTAAATATCTTATTAGGCTGAATAAACAGCAGAGACTGCAAAAATGCATGAAGTTATCCTGTGTAAAAATATAATGATTTTCCTTCAAGAAGGATACAGATTCATTGATTGACGTCCAGAGAAGAGCAACCTAAGATGGAGTCTGAAAGAACTTTAGAAGATAAAATTATGGGGAGCTGGTGTAACAGTTTTCAGGATTGGGAAAGCCTTTTGCAAAGATTAAGGAAATAATTTTTTTTTCTGTGCTTAAGGCTCATAAGACCAGTTAAAGTGTAAAGAGAAAAAAAATTGTACCGTTAAAGTAGACGACACAACAGCAAACTCAACCTCCTGGTGATAACCACAGTGCAGTGCTCCAGGACACAGCTGAGGAGGGTTGCAGAGATTAAGAACAGGCAAAACAAACACCAGCTAGGAATGATGAGGGAGCAGCAGATGGCTTCCCTCATTTTTGGTCTCAATGTCTAGTGCACTTAGAACAATTGCAATCAGTACTTTATATGCATAATCTCTGTAAACAAGATCTTGTTGGTTCTGTAAAACTTGAGCTACATAAAATGGTGTTTTGATGCACATGTGAAAAATACAGATTTGAATAACAGAAGTTTTCCTTGCAATGCATCTATTACTCTATTTTCACTGAGTAAGAATGTGGTTAATCTTTATTCTTCCTGTATTTAAAATATACATTTCTACCAACACTTAAAAACAAAGGAATAAGTTTTAAAAACTTACTACACCCACAATTAATGTGCAATGGTGTTATAGTCATATCATTCTAGAGGAGTGAAAATTGCTCCCATTGTGGTTTTTTTAAAATTTGTCATGATGCATTTTTATTTTGTATATTTACATTGACTGTATTGATAGAGGTCCAGTTTTATTAAACAGTTGCTTAAGGTGAACAGCAACAGGCTGTCTCTATGCAGAAAGAGAATGCTGGACATCTTTAAGTGTTAAGTCATTAGTTAAGTGTAGCTTTATTTAACAGCTCTTCATGTGGAAAAGGTGTAAATGAGGCATTTAAATCAACAGTAACACTGATTGCTCTGTGCTGCTGTTCTTAAGCACAGACCAAGAAAGTCCTGGTTGGACTTCGAGCGATGTATTAAATCCTTCATGTACAGTGTTCAAACCTCCCTTTGAAAACTTGAAAGTGAAGAACCCACAAATTCCTATTCAAGACAGGAATTTTTCTAGTGAGGTGGAAAAAGACTGTGTACTCTCTCTTGGATAGCATGCCTATGAATTCCTTTGCAAGATGCTGATCTATGTAGAAGATTTTTGTAGATTTAACTGGCGACCACAGTTTACATCCATTTACCCACCCAAGTTGACCTGTGTTCAGCAGAGAGTTAGGTCTGGAGGACACTTACTTTCCTGGATGTGTGGGATAAGCAGCAGCCAGCTGCGTGCATCCAGCATCACCAGGCATGGATTTTCATGCTAAGGCTAAAGAGTGCTATGAGTGGAGGATTTGTTCCATAGTAAAAGTCCAGACTGCATGCTGTGAACAGAAGATTCAATTCAACCTCCCACCGCACTTTCTCTGGGTGAGGTAGCACTGTTCTTAATGCTTGTCCTATTCTCAGCAAAGCTTTGGTCAGTGGTGCTTCTCAGGAGCTCCAAAATTCACTTGTAAAATCCACCATATCTATGGTTTCCCAGTCTCGCATGTATTTTTCTCACAGCAACCCTTCGAAACTGATCCCCTGACTTTCAGACTGTGACTTGTGTTTGCTCTTTGGAGCAAAACCTGGTGATGTTTACAATGAGTTTAGCTGAGCTTGGAACCTGTGCTCTCCCTTGGTTATGTATCAAAGAGAATATTTTTAACAAATTTTGTCTGGCACAGTGATGTGAAGGCACTGCTGCTGGAACATCTGCCCTGGAGGAGAGAGGACATAACATTTGAGCAGGCTAGTGGAACTGACGACTTACCCTGTTTGACTGCTGATTCTGAGGGTGCTGCTAAGAATCCCGAGCTTGCTTGGTTGTGGTGATGCTGTTACATGTTCCAGTGTTCAAAAATTTGATCAGCAAATATCTCAAAGTGTATAACTTAGAAAAGCACTGAAAAAACAGAAATGGAAAAGGAGACGCTTAGAAGGAACAGATTGATGGTGCATTTTTACAGTTTCTTCCAGAGAGAGAGAGAAAAACAAGACATGGGAACGGCTCAGATCTGTTAGTGTACCTGCTTTATATCATATAACCACAGAACAGTCCTCAAAAGTTATAGAGGCAGTACATGTGCTACAAGAAAAATCATACTATGATTGTGTGCTGCATTCATGCTTGCACACAGTTTCAGTTGGACTGAAAGTTGGAATAAGTTCCTGTGCTCTGTCAGTTTAGTAGTAAAGCAGCTACAGAATCAGGGCAACATATGGGTCCTTCAATCCTTAGTTCTGAGCTGGGTTTGAAGATCTAGCCCTGTGTATCAATATTAAAATACAGTACTTTGGTAACTAAGAGTACTGAAGGAAATATGTAAAGTTTTCCTAGAATCTAGTGGGGTTAATGTGTTCGAAAATCAAGTGTGTCAACCACTTGCAAATGTATCATGCAGTAGCTTGTAGAAACTTCAAAACTTAGTGTAGGTCTGCAGAACCCCCCTGAAATGCACTTGTATGTTCCATCTCAACTTGGATGAAACTATTGACTAGAGTTTGCAGTAGAATCTCTTTTTTTGTGTCCTGTTTTACCCCCGAAGTATGAAATTATCCCCACCTTGTTGCTGGATTGCTCAAGAGAACTTTCTTAATAAATTGGCTCTTCCATCTGTGCATTTGTAGTAGGCAAGTAAGAGGCACCTCTAGAACCATGAGATGTGCATCTCCAGCAGAGCTTTCAGTTTGTGTCCCTGCAACCACAAACTGGGCCGTGTTTTCAAATTACTTCCTTTTCCTTCATTTTCCCTCTGATGCTTCACTTCAGCCCATTATAGATCTCAATTTATTTCTCCATAAACTATCATTATTCTTTTTAGCATTTGTGGAACTCATCCACTATAGTTGTCATTATTACAAATTGTTTGTCCTTGTTGTCTCACTCCATGGCTGCGTGGGATGCTCCAATTGCAAATGTTGACTGCTTCCGGTTGCCTTAAGCCACAAAGAAATTGGGTAGAGGGGAAGTCAAGAAGAGGTCATCCCCTACACCCTGAGGAAGGACAAGGAAGACAGGTGGAACTACATGTGGTGGTCTCTTGTTTGAACCTTACTTCAAAGTAGCTGCATAAAGTTGCTGAATTCCCCCTAATCAGAATATCTTCTGTGCTGTTGATGTGATTGATTTGTGTATTTCTTATTAAGAATATTTTTTCCTTAATTCCCTCTCCAGTTTGGTCTTTCTATTGCTTACTTCTGTTCGTGCCCAGCCAGATTCGAAATGCACTTGACGGTGTCCAGTTGTCATACTTGCATTGGCTCGAGAGGAAGCATGCTGCAGCTTTCTAAATAGGGTCTCCAGTTTGGTCTTTCTATTGTTTACTTCTGTTCGTGCCCAGCCAGATTTGAAATGCACTTGACAGTGTCCAGTTGTCATACTTGCATTGGCTGGAGAGGAAGCATGCTGCAGCTTTCTAAATAGGCCCTTTCTTGCTTCAGTTCCTCTGTCAGCTATGATATACAAAGGGTTATGAGAATGGCTTAGAGCAAAGTAGAAATGGTTGGAGAAATAAGAAAACATTTATATGTATTGTGTTTTAAATGTTTTTCAGTTGATCCAATAGAATCTAGATTCAAATCCTGCAGAAGCTGATGAAAAGTTTTGTTTTGACCTCAGTGGACGTTGGGTTGGAGTGTAGACAAAAAACCCCACCACCCTACTCTAAGAAGCTTCCTCTGCCTTCTATCACCCTCTGTCTAACAGTTTTTCTTAGCTAAATGTGTGCAGAAACCTTAAAAATTGCAATGTTTAGGCAATTCATTTTAGATCTCAGAATGCTTAATGCTTTTCAGAAAATTTTTTGTCTTGGAGTCAGGTTATTGTCTAAGAACTTTAGTTGTCATTTAAAAAAATACTGACTGGCCTTGAGATTACTCAGAGGAGCTGACATATATGAGCAGTAAAAGATATTTAAAAAGCCTCATCAAACACGTGAAATAAATAATGATCCTTAAGTCAATCTTGAATCCTTCGGGGGAGCAGACTCACAATAGTGAATGTTTATAGTTCGTTCTGGAAAAAGACGGGAATTGCCTGGCTGTGTACATTCTTCTGCGTACCTTCTCTGTGCTGTTCCTTTTCAGGATGTAGTTAGAGCCGTCCTTCTTCAGCTGGAACCCTTTCTGCTTCTCTGCGGTGCTAAATACAGTTGTGTAAAGCACTTTAGTCTGGGTGAAGTCATCTCTTCACTCGGTGCTGAAATATGTGCAGAAACTTTGAAAAGGGGAAATAAGAAATTGCATATATTTTAAAAAAGCTTCATGCAAACTCTAGATTTCTTAGCCTTTGGATATCTCTCCTTTATTTTCTGTCATCTCTGTCGTGGAACTTGCTGGACTTTATCTTGACAAAACTGGGACTTTATGCTGATCAAAATGTTGTCACAGCATTTTCCAAGTTTCTACAACTAAAGCGTTCTCAGCTTCAGCAAAACAGTAGTAGGTCTTTAAAAGTTTATCTAAGTTGTTGGTTTCTAAGCAAAGATCAGCTTTAAGTAAAGGTGATCTTATGCACCTCTGAGATTCAAATTTAATTTCATACAGATAATATTACTTAATTGTATTTATTTGCTTAGATTATAAATAATTAAAGAACGCCTGTCCAAGTCTTTTGGTGCCCCAACACATCAATAACAATTAATGCAGCACTGCTGGGATGGTGTTATCTTGACAGGAACTCAGCCAGACAACCTTCAGTGGAGACTTCAATTTTGCTATTACTCTGAGAAGCAAATCTGTAGCTTTCCCCAGAAATCTTACCAAGCAGCGCTGTCTGTATGCTGCTTCTCCTTTCCTCTCTCTCCTCTCCCTGTTCTGAAGCTGGGAAGATACATAGTTCAGTCCTTATTTACTATGATTTGGTTTGCTTTAAGCTGCCTACATTTTTCACAGAAACCTTCTGTTTTTTGAAACCACAGCTAATTAAAGGGCAATTCCAACGTTTTCCTCAGTTAACAAATTCGATAGTATGTGGACTACTACTTGCATTTGATGCTTTTAGGTGAAAATCCTTTGCCTATTGTTTGAAAAATTTACTCAAAATTTAAAAACCTCATTTTGGAATGCAAGCCAACCAGGGGAAAAAAAGCTAAACTAAATTAAATATTTAAATTATTAACTGGGAGTTATGTGACAGACTCACTTTCTTTGAAAAACACTTTTGAGATCATGTCTTTTTCCTCCAACTTAGGACAAAGCAGTAGAAAAGTTTAGTTGTCTTCTGTTGATACATTGCTGTTGGTTTCATTAAAAAAAACCCGAAAACCAAAACATTCAGGAATGTTATATATATACATCCTCCTGACTAATGGTGATGCACTGAAAGGTAGCTCTATGAATGTGTGATGTTACCCAGAAGGTTTATGAGAATAACAAGGTGTGTTGTTCCATTCACCAGCTTCTGTTTTGTGATGGGTTCCTATGCAGGACTTGCCAGAAAACCGAGGAGGTTTTTCCAGGCTGCGCTTTTTTAGTATTTCAAGACAGATTTATGACAGTCAGTAGTCTCGCTTTGTGATGAATATTGTACAAGAGATAATATCTGTTCTGCATTTAACTTCATCCAACTATTCAAATAAGAACAGAAAGGGTTTTTGCATGACCGGGAATGGCTCATGATCACCCTTAGAACCTTTGCAAGTCCTTTCTCAGGTGCTGTAACTTGCCTGTACGGGTGATGAAATGTCTGTTGTGAAATGTTGATGAAATGTCTGATGTGATTGAAACATTAGATTTTTTTTTTTTTTTTAAATTGATACCGTTTTGTCAAATTAATTTTTCACAGACCCCTTTCAGGGTCAAAGCAGAAATGTGATAATGTGACAACTGGTGTGTCCCTGGTACTTTCCCTTGCAGTTACGCAGCTGTATTCATAGGTGCTTAGACTGATAGACAAGAGCACTGCTGGGTTTCCTGTTCTCATTTCCAGAGATAGGCTGTTCCATAAATCCCTTTTTAAAATACATCTCCAGTACCATTCTTTCTGCTCATCTACAAAACAGAGCTCTGCAGGTCGTAAGCTCTTTCAGTCCAAGTCAGGAAAAGCTTCTGGTGTTCTATGCTGACATGCAAACACATCAAACTCTGTTTTGTTTTCCTTTGTTCTGTTTTAGCATCCTAATTTTACTTCTAGCAGGAATTAGTGGACATTTAAACATCTCACAAAGGTATTTTATATTGTGTAAAATATAATTCACATAGATTTTCTAAAATAAGCCTTTATGAAAGCATATTTAACTCTCATACTTTATTTTTAATTTCCTTCTTGTAGGCTAAATTCTAATGCGTGTATACCCAACAGACTCATGTACCTGAAGATTTTTTTTTATTCATATGCAGTTACAAATCAAAGTAATAGCACACGTTCCCAAGAAATATTAATCTTGTTCCTCCCTTTCATTTTCCTTTTTTGTTGTAACACGCAAGCAATATTTCTTTAGAAAGGAGCTAAATAAAAAGTGGAATACTAAATGCACGAAGATTGAATAGCAAGAATTCAATAATAGTAATCATATAATAAATGGTATCCTCATAATATCTGCTGTTGGTTTTGAACATAATGAATCACGCAGCAATCGTGCAGTTGAAGAACGCATAATTCTTATGGAAGCCTTTCATTACGGGTGTGCTTTTTGTATTTCAAACCAAACTGTTCTATGACTGTAGGGGAAAAAATAAAGCTGAAGCTTTTATGAATCTCAAACTTCAGGATTAAGCAAGTTTTGAAGTGAGAATGCAAACTTCATTTTATTCTCTCTTACAGGGCTACTGAACATCTTCCCCCTCCAAAGTGCACCAAGAATTGCTGAAATTTTGACAATTACAGAATCTATAGAATCATTCATGTCATATGAATAAATAAAGCCTAATTAATTCAGCACTAATGAGATGAAGTAGGTTCAGACAACTTTCATCACTGAAGACTGTATTTCATCAAAGTTCTGTTCCCTGTTGTCGTGTTATACACATTGTTTTTTAAGCCCATAGAGGTCAGTATAGGGCATAGTGTAGCAAGATTTGGTGAAGTTGTCAAAAAATAGGATACAATTTATAAAATAAATGTGACTTTTAAAAAATTTATTTTAGTGGGAGTTACCAACAGAATTTGTAGGTGTGTGTGATACATTTGGAGTTAGTCAAAATAACAGGCTAGGAAAGGGATTATGAAGATCTCTGTTAGAAAGACAAGCATGTATTTATGGAAGGAAGGCTAAATTGAGCCATGCTCACGTCCAGGACGATGTTTAAATAATCCTGAAAGACTTAAATCACTTCAAAGCATTTCTATCTTTTAGTAAGTTCTTTTTCAAGAACCTTCTGAGTTTCCTTTAGTCTCCTGTTCACTTCTACCCATAATGCACATAACATACAGCGGCTTCTCTGTCAAATGCTTGAATATTTTACCATATTCTCCACGTTTCCTGACAGCTCATTTCTGCCATTTTTGTGGAGAGAAAGAAGCTGGAGATCAGATTGTCAAATTAATGGAGGCAGTCTGCTCCAAATCTAAACCCAAAGTTCAAAAGAGACAGAGTTTAGGAGAAATGTTCAAATGAAGGTTTGTCTGTATAAACATGTACAGATATATTTGAAAGTTTGCAGACACTTTTAATAGTGGATGAGGTTTGGCAAGGGCAAATGTTAAAAATATTGTATCTGTTGGTCTCTATTTTGCTTTGAGTCATCGATTTTACAGTGCTATGCAGCGATTCAGTCAACTGAAGACAGTTTTTGAGATTTTGAGCATTTTCAGGTACATTTAAATACATAACTGTATTAATTTGAAATATAGGTTCCTCATCTTAGTGTGTTTTCTTTTTAGACTATTAGAATTATACTGGAAACACTGTACAAGTTGTATTTTTCAACAGCCTGTGCCCATTACAGTGACAGACCTGGTGTTCTCAAGACTCCAAAGTACTGGCTAATCTTCTGTGTTCTAACGCTGGCAGTTACATTTATGCGAATTAGTATGTTGTAAAAGTTGCATCAATCATTTATGGTTCAAAGCTGCATTTGCTCAGAATAAGTTCTTGTGAATTAAACATACCACCTTGTGACCCCCC
>NW_010387754.1:110840-125541 GCF_000710305.1 Buceros rhinoceros silvestris
CCCCCCCCCCCCCCCCAAAAAGCAGCAGTCATTAAACCCAGACTAAACCTACTTATAATAAAGTATGAAATAAAATTCATTATATACCTAAATACTGGGATGTTCTTTGGATAAATTAATAAAAATGTCTGTGATAACTGGAATGAACTGTGAGAAGGTAGGAGAAGGAACAAAATAGAACTCCAAAAGTTCATTTTAGAGGAGACATTAATAAAAACTGGATGATGTGTAGCAAAGGAAATTAGCTTCTAGTGCATACGGACATGAATAATGCTAGAGGATGTATCATATAACTTAATCAGATACGCTGTAACAGGAAGATGCAACTGTGGTTTCCTTAATGACCAGTGGGTGATGTAATCAAATGCTAAATGCACATTGTCAGGTTCTGACAAGTTTCTATCAAAGCAGAGATGAAGTATCACTTAACCGGGAGTTTAGGCTGGTAACACATCCTCTCTGGAGTGAGCGGAAGGAGTTAGGAGCAGACGGGTTGCCATAATGTTGTTGTGACATGAAGTAATCTTCCTTTGTCAGTCTCTATTGTAGATATCACATTCCCTGAAGGTATATGTATACTTCCGCTGCATTTGGCAGGGTACGATGTTGCTGATGTTGCTAATCTTGCTAACTCGAGCATGAGGCACAGTCAAGGCTACTGGAGATGGGACCCAGCAGAGCTGCAAGAAGCTTTCAGGTGGTTCTGGCTTCTGCCAGCACCTGCAGGCTCTGCCCCTGCTATTCCATCCATGCTGGTCCTTAACTAATTTAAGGCAGTATGGGAATGACTGAATACGCACTCACAATTCTGAGTGAAGGACAGCTCTGCTCCAGCTAAGTAGACTAAATAGTGCTGCTAAAGTTGGGCTTGTAGGACTTTGTAATTTCCGTTTCTCTCACTGTTCCGCACATTGCAGAGAGCACTTTAATTAGAGTAAACCCCAATAGTAAGGCTAACAAAGCAGTGACTTATGTAGCAGCAGGTTCAGATCCCAGTCGAGTGACTTCTGCTAGACTCAGGTCTAGGAGGACTGGTTACAGGCTGCAGGGACACAAGGGCTCGATGTTGCTGCCTAGGTTCACTCTGGAGGCAGGAGACTTTTCTGTGCTCAGGAGGAGGTATTTGGTCCTTGCTGCCTTCATTTCACAACGCAGCTACAAGACCTTTGTTCACCAAATTAGAGTAGTTTAGCAGCAATTCCATAGCAGGGTACTGCTGCGAATATAAGAACCAGAGTAAAAATTTAGACTGAGCTCACTGATAATCCTGGGCTTTGCATTTTAATGCGTATTACTAGATGAGTGCTAGCTTGTGTTTTTATAAGCGAGCAGATTAGGAAATAATTTGCATCTGAATCTCTTCAAGTCAGTGCAGTTTCCCTGGTAACAAATGGGGAACCAAGTTCCAAAATCTGCTTGTTGCCATTAATATGTGGGGAGAGGTTGTTCTTTTTATAAGTTTTTATTGAAGAATAGTAGAAATGCAAAACTTAGCAAGATTCCTGATTTACATAAAATGAGGGGTTGAGGGAATGAAATTGGTTCTTCGCTCACCAGCACTTAACTCATACAAAAATCTCATTTCTCGTCAAACAACACCAGGGTATTTTGCAATCAGAGTTTTCCTTTCTGGCTATTGAAAATGAAATTCTCTATTGCTTATTATTTTCAGGGAAGCTGCCAAGACCTGGCATTTCCATCAGTAGCTGCCTTCCAAGCTCCTTCAGAAGCTGTGTATGAAGGCTTGGAATATACCTTTTTCTAAGACCCATAAGGGCTTCTCAGCTCCTCTTGGTGATTTGGTTCTTTGAGGTGGGATCCTTGTCTCACTTCAGTTTAGCCCAAGGGTTGCCCATCACTCCACAGCGATCAGTTGGTTTGGACCTGGAACAGTTTGTCTGCTACATCATGATTTTTAAGTGCTGGTTAGTGAGAGGTCTGAGTTAAAGTTTTAACTAGATGACTCTTTAAGGGATAAGATCTAATACTACTAATCTACCTAGTTAAAAATTAATTCCAGAAATATAGCTGAAAACATAAAACATGAAAAATTCTCACCCCCTCATCTCTTTCATTTGCTTGTTCCCTGTTTAATAACTTGTGGTTTGCAGGTTATTCCAATTAGACTTGAGTTTTGAACATGAAGCAAATAGAAATTTTAGTTGCCCTAAAACTTCTGCAATGTATGTGTAAAGGAAAATTCTAAGTAATAAAAAATTATTTAAAAAGATAGGATTTGTAATAAATAAGATAATTACTCTTCAACTTCTTGCTTAGAAGCCAGGTGAGCTACTTCTGCTGCTGAACACAGCTTTACTTCATTTTATCAGACTAAAGTGATTTTTCATATCATGCTGGGTTTGTTTCTATTAATGAGCCATACAATAGTTGGGAATAAAAAGGGGAAAATATATTTGGATACAGAGGACCTGATTTACTGGAAGTACGTATCATCAACATGAACAAGCATTACCTTTTTTAACATCACATCATTGAAAGCAGTGGCACAGTTAAAAAGAGTTTTGTGAATGAGGGAGAATTTTCCAAGTACTTCAGGAAGTGTGTGGTGGACTTGCCCAAGTCCAAGTGTAACTCCAAATCATGCACGCCTTCATTAAAAACTTATTCCCCCCTTCCCATTTCAAAAGCTTTTGGATTTACTGGTTGAGTAACACAAAGGCATGAAAGAATGGTGATTCTGTCTCTTTTATTGGTGGGAGAGACATCATGCAAGTGTTAAGGGTTTGCTTCGTTTTGAAGGCTACAGTGAAATTGTCTTGTCTCAGCTTGCAATTACATTTCCAGCTTCCTGCCAGCATATGCTGATTGCCTTCCGCAGCTTCCTTCGGGCCTTGTCAATCCATTGATTAAAGAAACATTCTTTAAGTGGATTGTACTGCGTTTGAATAGCTGATCCTGTTTGATTAGGGCTGAATGCTGATATGACCCTCAGCAAATAGCTGTTTCTAAATCTTGTAAATTTTTGTGATAAATCAACTCTTTCTCTTAAGTTCTGGACTTTCAGGTAATTCCCTCAGAGGGTCAGTGTGACACTTGTCATGAAAGAAAACTTCTGACACTTGTGGCTGCAGAGAAAATACCTGAGAATGTTAACCAGTGCATATAAGCAGTCCAGAAGCTACAAGGGAGTAAACCAATGATTATATCTATAAACAGAAGTTAAAATAATAAATTTCATGCTAGTTGTTCCTCCATCTTGCTGGACCTAACCCAGCAGTGCTTACTGTTATTTTTGACAACATGAGTGGTCACCCTGACTATTTTTGATATGTTGGTGAGGCAGTTCCTCCAGGATTGCCCTAAATACAGAACCAGATTTACTTGGTGGCATCCAGTAACCTCTCAGCCCCCACCAAGGGCAGCAGGAAAATGCAGGAACACCTTTGAGGTTTTCCTGAATAGTGACTAAAGCTCTTAAGATCAAATTCATGCAGAGAAACATTAAGTGGAAATCATGTTTGCAAGCACGAAGTAATGCGGCCTCCTGAGAGTGACCTTTGGTAACTTGAGATGCTTTTCAGTAAAACAACTGTGCGAGTGCTGCACATACAGATCTAAATGGGCAAAATACAAAATTCAGTGATAGGAGAGTAAAACGAAATCTTAATGTATGGCAGATATAATAGGTGCTCTTTTACATTTCTGTTTAGAAAAAAAAAGCAATATCTATCAAATTAATGGAGTGTCAAGGCCATTTTCTCCATTGCTACAGAAGGATGCATCTATGTTCTTAAAAAAAACCCCTCACTATGATCTTTTAAAGGTTATTTTAAAATGGGCTTTAATTTTTCCATACATCATTCCACTGAATAGTTAGTAGTCAATAGGTAGTAGTTAGGGGAAATATTCCTTAGGTTAACTATTCTAATGTGTTCATAATCAGAATAGACTATCAAATTACACCTGTTTGGAGGAAAAATTTTAAAGCTCTTTTCCCCAAGTTTCTTAAATATACTTTTCCCCCCAACTCAGATTTTTTTCTAATAACTCAACTTTTTATTTGAAAACTCTCAGCAGATGATAAAAAGAAGAAAGATTTTTAGATTAAAGAAAATATCATGAACATGCAGATTTATCAAGATGAAAGGGGCAGTTTCCCTGTGTAGTAAATACTGCAGCATTATAAGGATCTTTTATTTGTTTATGGAAAATAGTTCTTAAAAAATGTGTACATCATCACATGAATGAAATGTGGCAGTGACTTATGGTGTACTATATAAATTTGAGTTTATTCACAAACATTCCTACCCATAGTCGTAACAGTTTTATTCATTACATTTATAACCTGAACCACAGCTAATGTAGACTCTGATTTTTTAATATGATAGGGCACGTAACAGAAATCCAAGCCGAAATGTCCTAAAACAGTGTGCCAAGCCCTTTTGAATGAATACTCTGTTTGTATGACTTACAGATATTTTGAAGAGTTATGAAGGTACAACAGAGCAGAAAGCTTTTAAATGTGTACAGGATCTGTAGGAAGATATGGACAGGCTGTAAGGAGCATTTACTAAAGGGATTTGAATTTGTTAGTCTGAAATATATTTGAAGTTGAACATTTCCCATGGAAAGCACAGAAAAATATCACAATAATATAGTGCCTTTAAAACAGGCTGATCTCTTTTTATTGGGGGAAGTGGGGAAAGAAAAAACGTTTATAGTACTCTTATATTGACATAGGCCTGAATTGTTCTTGAGAGTTCGTGGATTTACAGGATTGCTCTGTAACTGTGGTATGGTTACACTGACTGGTATGTTCATAGACTCGGTTGTAATTCTTCGGAGCTGCTGCTTGACAGTCGTGCTGGGAGACTAAAGCAGGGGAGGATCTATGGGATTGCCGCAGGCAGTTTGTTCCGCTGCTTACTGGAATAGCCATTAGTGCGTGTTTTCTAATGACTAATCTGAATCTTTCATGCCGAAACTGAAACTCATGACTTGTTCTCTTAGTCGCTACAGTGTAGGAAATGGATAACTTTCTTCTGCTCTAGAGAAGCTTTTTCTGTGCTTGAAAACTACTACATTACCTACCTTTTCTTAGTGTTATTGCTGGTGGGTTTGGCTTTTCTCATCTGTTTGAGTTTTTCTGAGATGATCACACTGTCTATTTTAAAGCTCTTTAGAAGCTGCATTCTAGACCTCTTCTTTATTTCTTTTCACTGCATTCTCTGTGGTTTAGTCACATATTTCAGGAACTACAGTGCCTCAGACTGCACAAGGTACTTTAACTGAAGCAATAAAAATGCTCAGTAAGCTGGCGGTGTTGCATGTGAGATTTAAATACATTAATTTATACTAGGTGTTTCTCTACATGTGCATGCAAAATGGTCTTTCAGAGCGATCCGTAATTCCACATAATTTTTGTATATAAAGCCTAGATCATCAACTATAAATTTCAGAAGAAATTTAATGTGTGTATATTTAAATGATTAGTGCATATCACAGTTACAGATGGGTTTAGTACAAAATAATTTTGTGTTTTGGAGGAATCTTTTGTCAATAAATCTAGAGAGTTGGAGCTAACATTTGGATTCACATATTTATCATTGGATTAGAAAATCAGATCTTGTTTTTAAGAACAGCATATTTCAGGCGAAAGCATTTATCTGGAAAAAAATTCTTTTGCTAAATCATACGGATATCTTAGTAAAAGTACAAAATCTGAACAGCTACTGAGGTAAAATTCTTCATTTACAACAACTCTGGGCTCAGCAGTCTTCGGTGAACAAACAAAACAGTGAAAATGAATGAGCAGTGTTGGAAAGTTAATATCATACATGAATGGCAAACTCTTAATTGGAAATGCTTTTTTTTTTTTTTTTTATGTAGCTGCTGCTGGACGAAATCACTTTCATCATGTCTGTTGGCTCCAAAATCCCATCACAATCACACAGATACGCTGAGGCAATGTGTCTGTAGTAATATTATTACTGAAATTGTAGAGGCTGGATAGGTGGCCAGTGTGGTGGGTTGAAAACTTTCCCTTTTGGAAATTTGTGGACTCCCAATTGGCAATCTGTTAATAGCCTGTTGAATAAAATCTGAATAAATTCCTAACTGGTAAATGTCCCATGAAGTAGACATAGAAAGCGTGCAGGTAGAAATGTTGCTCTTGGAGGTACGGCGAAATACTCCATGTCATTATTTACTCTGTATTTGTGCAGGATGCTATTCTGATACAGATCTTGTCTGACTGAATGTCTTTGCTCTCATGCATCTCATGAGTTGTGCTTGCTGACTGCTTTTTATATATTTAGTATGATAATGGAGATACAAGAACCTCTATAGTCAGTTTTTTGAAACATTTTGTCTTTGGAGGATCATGCTTCAAATTCTGAAAAATCAAAGTGATAACTACCATTATTAAGTAAGCTGTTTTAATAAAAATAAGAAAATAAGGGTCCTGATATCTGTCATCGAATTTATTGCTTTTGCTAATTCAATTATCTTCTTGTCTGTGGAGCTTTGCAAGTGTGGATGACTGAATATTGGTGGGAAACCGGGGAGAAGCCTGCTCTTGTGTTTGGAATAAAGCATTCACGTAGCTGAAGAAAGGGTTTCCATTATTTAATACATACACAGAGCAAAAAAAGGAGTTACGTAAGCATACACATTTACACTTTACTGTGTAAATATCTGAAACACTTAATTTTTTTAGCTAATAGTACTTCTGTCAGAGTTAGAACACTGAGTGGTAGCAATTCAAGGTGAAAGTACTTTGTGTTTGTCAGTGTCTCTTTTAATAGTAAAGGTCAATAGAAATTATTTCAATGCTTTTTTCCTTCTTAAAAGAAGACACATTATGAGTGTTAACGAAATGGGTTGTTCTGTTTCTTGTGATGCAAACCTAATTGAATTTTGTAAAATCTCTAAAAATAAGTCATTGAAATCCAATCTTCTGGGTTCTGCGTCCCTAAGTAAGGGCTAAGAAGTTTAGTTGTATAATGTGACTAATGTTAGTCTGAAAAGCCAGCTGGTCTGCAGAGGGACATCCGCGCTGGAAATACATTTTACTGGAAGGTTGTTCTGTGTATTGGACATGTATTTGTAACTAATAGGTCTGTAGATGAGGAAACCTCCAGCTACTCTCTTAAATAAGTTGGTGCATGTCCTTTGTCATCATTGCTTCATTTTAACCACAGATATTATTTCATGTGTTTGTTGTCATTCTCTCATTGCTATATTCAGAACATTATAGTACTACAATTATCACTGTTATTTAATGTTTATGTACCTATTATACACTCAGGAGTGTGTTTGTT
This sequence comes from Buceros rhinoceros silvestris, assembly GCF_000710305.1. Lineage (NCBI taxonomy): Eukaryota > Metazoa > Chordata > Aves > Bucerotiformes > Bucerotidae > Buceros > Buceros rhinoceros. The sequence goes on from NW_010387754.1 coordinate 118,124, forward strand.
TTTCTTTGAATCAAATACTTTGTTCAGTCTTAAAGAGCCAGAGGATCCTGCAAACTTAATTAGTGCCATAGTTATCCTCCCAAGTTTTACAGTGCCGATGTAGTTTATTGTCACAAAGAACGATACTTTCCCACAAGCATCACACTGTTCCTCCAGACAACAAAGTATAGAAACAAAGAGCTCTTCCAAGAGTAGCTGTTAGGTTTCTACACAGAGTAGGATCAGAGGGTTTCACTGAGGAAAGACTGTGCTCTTATAAGCCTGTTTAAATATATGTACTGATAATTACGCAGGCTGTTCATTAAAAACAGCATCAAAACCCCAGTCCTTCCACACAGATTTTGTATGTATAATCACTCCTGTCATGCCTGACAAGCAGATGACTGACATAAGCTGGTTTTGCTTGCTTAAGACATCTTACAATACCAGTTGTATTTGGGAGCGACTGTCATTCTCCTTCCTTTGACTGAATTGAAATAACAAGCTTTCAGAGAGCTTAGCTGTAAGCAGGAGTGCAGGTTGACACAAGCAGGTTGACCAAGATTTTGAGCAATTCAAAATGGGGGGTGAGGGGGAGGGGAATGTCAGAATGACATCTTTTACCATGTCCTTGGGCCTTTGTCTCCTGAACATCCCTGATGGACTGCAGTGTGGTCCTCAGCAGCTTGACATAACAAATCTCTGGATCTTCTGATGGTTGGTTGTTTTTTTTTCTTTTTTATTGCGGCAATGAGTACCGCTTTGGGTAGCTCAGCTGAAGTGGCTACAGAAACAGTCTTTTGATTCCATTTTTCATGCTTTGTGCTTGGCTAAACCTATTGAATAGCAGCCCACAGATCTGATCAGCTCATGGAAAGCATCAGAAATTCATACATTTGTGTACAGCCCATCTGCAGTTCTCTGAGCTACATTTCACACCACTGTGAAGTTTAGTCTGCGAGCAATGAAATGCAGCATATACAATGCTGATGGAGCACTCTGGAGCATAGGTTTAGGCTCTAAACTTACTGTGTGTTTACTGACAAGAGTTCAGATACAGATTTTTAGCACATACGTAAACATTTTTTAGCAGAGCAGCTTGTCTAAAGCAGTCACATAGATGCTTTTGGGGAAGTTTTGGGATATAAGCTGTGAAAAAAGGGCTCTCCAACAGATCGTTCATTGGTGGACTCACATAGGCAAATAGCGTATGCATATGATACATATGTTTTATCACTGAAAGTTGCTGGAAATTAAATTGTTACTGTGTTTCAGCTATTTAGTTTTGGATCATGGAACTTGCATACTTTGCTTTACTACCAGCTGATTCCAAATGCATTTTCAGCACTTAATTGGTCCTGGCACAGAAGCGTGTTACAGAAATTGTTCTCTGCATCACCATCAGCTGTAGGAGTAGATTTTCTGTTTTGTCTAAAAGCAAGAAAAGGCCTGTCTACCACTTGACAAATGGCCTGATTTTCCTATCCAATGAGTGTATGACATCTTGCTTCGTTATCTGCTTCCTGTTTCACTGGATTTGATTTTCCAAATGTAATTTAATACAGGCTCCTTTCCAATTGTCCACTAGATTCAGCAGTTTTCTTGTATGGTAAAAGGTTTGGCTGCCTCTGGGTTGCGGTAAACACGGCAGCTCACGTGTGGCTTGTGTTGCATTTCCTTGGTCCCTGGGCATGGAGGATGCACTCTGTGGAGCACTGAGTGAGCACACTGTTTCCAACACCCTTTTTTGAAGAAAAAAATTCACTGACATGTTTTAGGGAAACAACAGAACTTGCCCTAGCTCCTACATTCTCTGAACCAGGGAGCTTCTCGTCACTGTTTAATATTGTTGTTTATTTAGTGTCAGATATAATTCAGATCTTTGAAAGCATGGCAATGTAAATTAACTGACTGCTTCACATGTAAATATTTTGGGAATTGCCACCTCAATATGTGAGATCATACAGTCTTTTTGTCCTATATTTCAAGATGGAACAATTTGGCGTGTTTCAATTATGGGTCAAAAACTGGATAAATGAAGCAGCTGAATAGTCAGATTTTTTCCCAAGGAGCAATTATCACATCAGAATCAGAGCTGCCAGTTACTGGTCACTTGTTCTGGCTACTCATTAAGTATGTTTTAGCATGAACCTCTTATGATTTGGTACATAGCCAGATCAAATTCAAATTCTCCCTATGTCCAGAAGAATACTGTTATTGTTTTGATGGGCAAGTAAGCTGCAGGTTTCATATATCCAGAGCAAACACCAATTTGGGCATAACAAAAGGGCACCTTCTCTTCTTACTGCCAAGAAATTATAGCAGAAGTGACTGTTTTTGACAGTAGTAGATGAATTTCACTTTATTTAGCTTGAATTATGACACTGAATAAAATATTTACTAGATATCTAACATCATTCTACCCCTCAGAGCAGTTTTAGAAAAGTAGCATGTGCAGCAGCTGTAGCCCAGTATTGCCTCTCCTATTTGCTTTCAAGAGTTCACTGCAGTCATTGAAAACTCTTGAGTACTTTGAAAAGGTGGAGGAGAACAGATTGCTCTGGATGTCTGTCCATTAGGACTGTGATTTCTAGGGATTTTCGAAAAACTCTTAATGCTGCCACATCAGCTAAGGATGTGTTTCACTTTTTTGGTGCTGCCTGTCTCCACAGTGGCAATGTTACCTGTTTTGACAATAAACACAAAGTTTGAGTTCACAGAGTGTGTTTTAGATGTGCTTGTGCTATTGGGAGCTATATAATCTTCAGCTGGTGAATTGGTTTCATATTTGTTTTGTTTTATGGAATCCAGCAGAGAGATGCTCTGGTCTCTACTGTATTTCAGTGGTTCCTTGCAGAATGCCAGAATTGATACTCAGTAAAATAACCAGATGATGAAATCGTCTCTTGTTGGAGATACTATATCCAACTCCTGATTTCAGTGGCGTCTTTATATGAATGCTTATATAGGCAATCACGCCTGGTCATTGCTGGAAGCCCAAAGGTTGAGAGACCGCCGTGGGGAGATGTCTTTTCCCTTTTTCTTTTTCTTTTTTTTCTAACCAGATCTGATACCTTTTCCTGTGTCTGTTTGACAGAAGGTTCTGGTATTAATATTTTTTGTATTAAATTTTTGAGTTGGCAATTTTTACAAAACTGAAGACATTCTATGTATGAGAAACTGTGCTGTGCTGTCACTTATGCCATGCACTACATCCTTTCTAGTCCTTGCTGTATTCACGTGTGAGTACTCGCACAGTTGGGATAAGCCTGTGTTCTTCCAGCTACTACTGTGACTTATCTAAAATAAGGCAAGACATTTGTGCAAGGAATAAAAAGATCATACAGCATTCGGTCAGTTTTATTGGTTTCTCCCATGTGTTTCACTCCTCTCCCGACCTCAGAAGCTCTTATTTATCCCAGAAACCTTGGAATTTACAGACTGACTTTGGTAAAGCACCGCTGAACTTTAGAATCCTCATAAGAATGCTGGAAATCTTCAGAAAAGCCTTCTATGATATCAGCAAATATCTCCCATGAGAAGCCTTCTAGCATGCTGGAAAGTGTTCAGTGGTGATAAAAGAGTGAGTATGATTCTCATTTAGAATTCACTTGGAAAACATGAAGTCTGTGAAAAATTTTTCTTTGTCCTGGTGTGACACATGTTATTGGTACATTTTCAGAACCAGCAGGAGAATGTATGGGGTTTGAAGGTTATTTTTAATATTTTGATGATGACTTCAGTCAGTAGTGGTTTTAAACTAAAAATGGGAGACATACGTATAGGAAGACATTTTTTACTGTGAGACTCTAGAACAGGTTGTACAGAGAAGTTGTGGATTCCCCCTCCCTTGAAGCGTTCAGGGTCAGAGCAGACAGGGCTTTGAGCAACCTGATCTAGTAGTGAAAGATGTCCCTCGCCACATCAGGGAGTTTGGAACTAGATGGTCCTTAAAGGTCCCTTCCAACCCAAACCATTCTGTGATCTTCGAGACTGTGCTGTTTATTGTAGTGAATGCTTTTTCTGAAAAAAGGAGAAGGGAGTGAAGTAATTTTCTTCCTTCCTATGGATGTTTTCAGCAATGCTCAGCCCAAAAATATCTCTCTGCTTAAGGCATTCATGCTAGAACAGTCTTTCCAGCCGCAGTTGGTTACTACTTTGGATATTTATATGTTGGTCTTCTGGTCTTCTCAGTACTTTCTTTTCTAACATAACTGGTTCAGCACTCCCTTGAGTTTAGCAGTTAGCCGGCTGGACTTCTTGGCTTATTTACTATTTGGCTTCGGGCAGTGCTGTTGTGCAGTGTTTGGGCAGTGCTGTTCCATAACAATTTTAATTCTAAAATATCTCAATTTCCATGTCTTACTCCCTCACATTTTATGTCCTGTTTGTTGTTAGGTTTTGTTCTTATTTTAATTCACCCCCAACCATGGCCTAAAAAGCTTCTGGTTCACTTGAAGGAATATAGGAGAGAGAAGACCTGGAAAGAGGAGAAATGAGGGAAAATTAACTGAGCCTGAGAAATGCTGCAAAATTGAAATTAGCAAGTAATTTAACCATCAGGGGCCATTGCAGAGCCTAGTTCAACCAGAAACTTCCAGTCTTCTAAAAGAAATAGATGATTCTGAACATCTCAGGTAAGAAGTGTATAAAACTAGGGTGCTTTCCAAGTCAAGCTTAAATAAAATGAGGTAGAAACCACATTTGGCTGAGTGTGATAAGGAGAATGCAGCAATGAACTGTAATAAAGCAGCATTTCAAAATGGAAGCAGAAGGTAAACTTAACCTTGAAGTAGAAAAATTTCTATACCTAACAGAAGAGTTAACAAGGATTTCAACCTAAATTGAGGCAACTTTGCAGGGAAAATGAATTCACTTCATTATTTCATTTTGGTCCACCTACTGTTATTTTCCCTATGTGAATACATTGAACAAAGTGGTAAATAGGAGCTGACGGAGTGGTGGGTGAAGAACTCTTGATTTCTGAAATTTTCTTCTGAGAATTTTGTCATTAATCATACTGGGAGAATACAAAGGCTTCAAAATCATGCTTTCTGGGTAATGAATTTCTTTGTTTATTTTACTGGAACAATACTTGTGCTTTCCACATATTGTAAAACTGAAATGAATGTGTATATTGGTGTGAGCTAATATAGTTCCGCAGCTTTATTCTCTATGTTTGTAAAGCAAAAATCTCCAAACCTTTTAGATTTCTCTTTAACTTAAACACATTTCTAAGCGTTCATACTATTTCAGCTATTTTCCAGTGCATTTTTCTAGATCTTGTTTATTCTCTCCATTTTCAGTAGCACTGAAGCACATTCTAAAGAACAGCGTAACTTAAAACTTGCAAGAAGATAAAATAGAAGTGCATAATTTTTTAAAAACACCTATCAATTTTTATTTTTTGCAGAGGTAAATGACACCTAAACCTATTTTTAGGACAAAAGGACATAGATGATGACAACTTCAGAAAGAAATTAAGAAATGTGTGTAATTGTTGTGCTTGATGATCGTAAAGGTCTCTTCCAGCCAGAATGATTCGTTGATTCTATGCCACAATGATTACATAAAGGATCTTAACATTAGAAGTTAAGTTGGGAGGTTAGGACTCTTCCTTCCGCCTTCTACTCTTGGCACTACAGAGTTGTTTTCTAAACCCCATAGTTTATTTTTATTTTTCCAAATCCTAAGTGACAGACTTTCCCCTAAGTTTGTCTTCTTTGGGGGAAACTCCTTTCTCAGTTCAATAAGTGCTGCAAGTTATTCAGAACTCTAACTGTGATCTGTGAGCTTTCTTTTAGGGTTTAAATTTTCTGTTGAGTGGAATTAAGCTTCTCTAAGTTTCAGCTGCCTGGAAGACTTCTAATATTAAAAATAGAAGGGGAAAATAAAAGCCACCCTTTTTCTTTAGATCTGTTGCCTAAAACAGAATTTCAGATATAGTTTCTATTCCCTGATATTAGTCTTTTCTCTGGAACTATGTTGATAGTGTAGGAGACCAAAGCCAAAGAGATTCCTTTGACTGTAGAATTACTAAAAGAAAAAAAAAAAGGAGGAAAAAAAAAAGGAAATTGTCATATCACAGCTTGAAGCTTGGACCTGCTCGCAGTTCTCCATGGGAGTTGAGAATTTTACCAGCTGTTTTCACAAATACTTGCACAATTGAACTAGGGATCTGTTCTGCTCTGTTTAGCTGACAAAGACTGTCATTGAGGTAGTAATGCAAGAGCAGAGCATACTACTGGTGCTCCATTGCCATCTAACACTGTTAAACCACCTGGAGCCTCTCTGCAGAGATGACTTTCGGCATGTCATGAATTTCTTCCTATATTATGTCATGTTCAGAAATTACCCCTATGTTATTGAACAGTTTGTCCTGGTATTTCTGCCAGAAAGTGCTCAATGCATTATTAATATTATTTCCTAACTAAATTTATTTCTGCATAATTACAAGTTATAATATCCTAATTTATTTGTCTACTGTACAAACTATTACTAATTTTCCTAAAAACTTTGACTTAAATGACGTGACCTAGAAGAGGCCTTTGCCAACTCAGGCTCAGTCCCTGTGTCATAATCCATCACTCACAGCGTTGGCAAAGGCAGTATTTGCATTAGAGGGTGAAGAGTGCCAGCACGCTCTGTCCAAAAAGAATACGCTTGCCAGTACCATAATTTAACAGGAAGAGTAAGAAGGTTCTTTCAGCCTTTTTCCAATATTTCCCCATATAAAAACACAGAATTGGAGAGCACTAGTGTGATAACCATCCATTTTTTTTTCTGCAGTCGTAATATGATGGTGCAACTTATAGAAATTTTTGGACTCTTCCTAGGCTCTTTAGTGTCTTCAGGCAGACCAGTAAGAAAAAAAGAGGTATTCAGAAGCAGCTGAAACTTTCTCATAACCAGTTGAGAGTTAATGAAATAAAAATTTCCTACAAAGCTACCAAGAGCTGAAACAGGTATTCTAATCAAATAGTTTGAATTTAGGAAATGTGGACATTTTTATTGACTAGCATCTCCAGAGCTGGGGAGGCAGGGGCATGCAGTACATCGAGTTTATATCCTTCTGCTGCTTTTTGTCTTTTCAAATGGGGTAAGTTGATGTTGCCTTTTTTTAAACTAAACATGATTTTCAAAAGGCCTTGTTGAATTTACAGTGATATGAAATGGAAGTTAGACAGGGTCTTAATGAATGTGAGGCAGTATGAACAGCTCGTACTTGAAAGGACCGAGCATGGACACTGTAAAATCATTACTTCCTTCCACAGCCAAAGCATATTATAAGGGAACTGTTTAACAGAGTTTGGAATCCTAATGACTGTTGAGGTTGCTGACTGTGTAGTATTACAAAGAAAAGAAAAAGCCGGATAAAACAAAAACTTGATAGATAGAACAATGAAGGCAGAACAGTGAACAGATGGAGGGGGAAAGAG
>NW_010387754.1:125621-127809 GCF_000710305.1 Buceros rhinoceros silvestris
AAAGAGTTACCAAGGCTATTGCTGACCTAGCTTGGAAAGCTTGTGGTACAGCTGCACTCAAATGCAGCAGTGCTGACTGACCCTGTGGAAATTTGCAAAGAACAAGCAGTGGCTGTTTGCTATGAGGTGCAAGAACCTTCAGGAAGCTGATGGAGAATGAGATTGTTTTTTCTGGAGCTCCTAGGTACCCGATATTAGATTGCAGTTTGCTTTACTAGCTTACTTATCAAGAGGGTACTGCTGGAAATGCAAGCGATTGTGAAGTGATCTCCTACTTTCTCATTTATTCTTTCACCTAAACACTCTCAAAGAATTAGTTTAGAGCAAAAATGAGTTGTTCTTGGCCAGTGACTGTTGTGTCCTTCTACGGTGTGAAAATTTCCTTTGCTCTTTTTGATATGAAATCCTGCTCTTTGTAATTTTTGTCAAGTAATTAGCAACTGCAATCAAACATTTGTAATAGAATACCAAAAAGAGTATTCTGTGTTTGTTGTGCTTACATGAGTGCAGCGTGATGACACCAAGTATTGTAAGGGCTGGACGTGGGAATAGCATGAATCACTAGATATCATGGTAGTTTTGAGACCATTTCTAATAGCTCAGCTTGTCACATGTAAAGGACAATACAGCAACTGTTGACTGTTAGAAGTTAAGAGAAGAAGGCTTCACGTTACTAGAGGTATACGTACTCAGAATTAACATTGTAGAAAGAACAGTATCAAAGGAGAATCTGCTCTTGTCAGTGTGAGCCACTGCACAAGATGAATACTTTGGAAATTAGAGTTGATTTTTTAATGTGCAGAACTTTTTTTCCCCAACTCATCTATTACATAATTACTGATGGTGTTTGCATTCTTTTCATGTTACTTCAAAGCAGGAGTTGTGGATGTGTGTGTCACAATGGAAATGGAGGTTATTAGCTTCTACTATTAACTAGTTTACATCCATGTTGTTCATCTGTGTTACTTAATGTATGAAATATAGATATTTTTAAAGGATTTGATGAGTGGTGTGTTTTACTAGGAAATACCGTTTACCAAGTAAGAGCAATGAATTTTAAGGACAATTCTCCAAAAATTCTTAAATAAGACAGTGATTTATAGCACATAGTTTTATGTTCAAAGGATGACAAACCTAGAGAACTCTCCCAACACAAATTAAATTGGTGTGCACTTTTTAAGAAGTTCAGATTCACTTATTTTTATATATACTAACGAATTTTGTCAGCTGCAAACTGTTAAAGAAACTTTGCTGTCTGCCAGGATAGGAAAAAAACAGATTGATGGCTGACATCCTGAAAGGGCAACTGAAATCCTCATTCATCAATAGCAACACATTTGCTTCCTTAATTACGGGCAAAGAGAAGAGCTTGACCTGGGTAGACCCGTTACACCAATGTGAGACTAACCCTGTCTTTGCAGAATTCTTAGGAATTCCCAGAAGCACCTTTTTCTCTGCCCTTTTCTTTATGATCCGGTAAAATTAGACCCTTTCTGATCTCATCCTTTCTTAATTATGTTGCACACTTTCACATTGCTGAACATGAAAAATGTCGCCTCATTTTTCCGATTGCCTGTATGTGTATTTCTAGCCTTTTGGGGAGTTTAGCCAGTTTTTCCAGTTAATTACTAAGGAATATTTAAACTTTGGAGTATTTCCTTCATTTTCAAAGGTAGGAAATTTATGGGGGGAAAAAAGGAAAAAGTTTTCCCCAATTTTTTTATCTCTGCAATTAGCTATCTGTGGTTAATACAGGCTCAGCTGGTTCATGAAAATGCTTTTCTTCTCCTGTTACGAGGGAGTGCTACCTCATATGTTGACAAAAATACTATTAACAATACTTAGCATTTTCCAGATGTTTATTCATTTAAATGCGTCTAAGAACACATCTATAATACTGAATTGTAGAAGATTATAGCTAATAGGTATCACTTGCAATCTCGATAGTTTATGATTTCTGTATAACCTGTTAAACTTTATGTAGATTTACTGCTAATTATCTTCTGGGTATACTTTCTATTTTATGACAACATAAATAGAATTTTAAGAGACGTCTAAAGTAATTAGAGGTACATCTGGCCTTTACTTGGTTCACATTTAAAACTATTATTTTAAACCCCTGAATACACTAAGAATTCTTCCAGCTGACTCATGACAGATTAATACCATTTCCACCACCACACCCCCC
>NW_010387754.1:127973-128177 GCF_000710305.1 Buceros rhinoceros silvestris
GCCCCAATGCACAAGCAGCACCAAATTCCAAAGAAAGTCAATGTGCAAAATTTCTTGATCAGGTCAATGTCTATTAAATCACTAAATATTGGTTTTAAAATTGATGTATGAATCTCTCACCTTCTAGTTATGAACACTGGGCAAATGTATTTTTTAACTTTTCAAAAGGAGATAAACTGTTTTTGTTTGCTTTCCCTCCACATA
>NW_010387754.1:128428-135041 GCF_000710305.1 Buceros rhinoceros silvestris
AGTTCCTCTGGCTCAATTTTGTCAAAGTCAGAACCTCAGGGACCCTGGTTCTTTCATGTTGTCTATACAGAAGTTATTTATTTTGTGAATTGAGACTTGTAAGTTTCCACAGCCCTAAATACTTTACCCTATAGATCATCGCTTTCCCCTAGTATCTGAAAGAAACCTCACTACATCTCCAGTATTTGATGAGGTTGTAAGAACATGAACCTCCCCACCTGCCCCCAGCACCAGCCCCCTCCCCGCCCCGTAAGGACTTCTGATATTCTTAAGAGTGCGATAGGAATGCGAAATAGTTGTCAGCCGAATCTTGAGTTGGATTTCACCCTTGATTCAACTCCCCAAGTTGAATCAAGAGTGAATCCTGTTTTAAGGTCATCTTAGTTTGGATGATCTGTAATTGTTTGTTTATTTGTACGCTCATAAGTGTGTGGCATGATTTCAGTTATTAAAGTGCTCTAAACTCCTGAATATCAGCTCTACCATTTGCTATCGAATTACAAGTTTACCACAGGAGAAGTGTAAACATTTTCTGAAAATAATCTGATACTTATAATCTCATTCTTTGTTGTGATAGGAACTGGGTGTCTCCGGAAGTGATTGGCAACCATTACTTTTGGAGAAAAATGATACCAATTACATGTTTATCTACTTCCAATATTCTAGTTCCCCTTATGAAAGGTTTTGCAGGGATGAGAGGTATCAGGGCACCTGTGGTTTTGGGAGGAAGCAGCATCCTGTGGATTACTTTATATTCTAGTATGCTGAGGTGGAGTCTGCCTTTCTAACTTATATCCTGTGTATTCTAGATCGCGTCAGTTCATAGATTTATTCCTTGTGCAACATCAGAAAAACCCCATGAAGTGTTGAGCATTGGCCTTCTTTAAAAATATCAAATCACTTTTCTAACATATTTAATTTTTGACGTTCAAATACTCAATAGCTGAATTTTGCTATTAAAATAATTGTCTTATTTTGAAAATAAGTTATTAAAAACAATGCAAACAAAACACCTTATAAACCAATGGAAACCTATCATGATAGAAGTTTTCCTCAATATTTCTGCTCATTTTCCAAATGAGATGTCAAAATAGAAGTGAGTCTATGTAGATTGTTAAGCGTGAATTGCATTTATGTTTTTGCATTATCTAGTTGTGCTGAGAATGTCAGAGAATTTAAAAATTTCAAAGCTTCGATATTGTTCCACAAAATGCAGCAAGCTGATATCTAATTCATTTTATTGTTCATTCTGGGTTAATCAAAAATGTAGTTATGACTTTTAATTAGAGCAGAAAAAGTGTCTGCTACTAGCTCAAAATATTGCTTTTTTTCTGCCTTGTCACCACAGGTTATGAAAGACAAAGAATGCATTCAAAGTAATAACAAGGAGACAATCTAGCCTCAAATTACTCATAATCTAACTTAATTTTTGAAACTACATCTAAATATATTGGAAGCTGAAAGCTGTGAATTTATATCCTAATTTAATTTTGAAGCATGAAATGTAATGGTACTCAGAAATAAACACATTGTTCCCTCAATTTTTTTCAAGCTGTTACATAGTTCAGGTTCTAATTTCCATGCCACTTTAAAAAACTTGCTGAAGACAAGTCAACAAGGCTTGTGCACATTGAACAAATCAAGTTCCGTAATAGGGAACCCTATAAGCTTAAAAAATTACACAATTTTTTTTCATAATACCCCGAGTTTGGGTAGATGGGTATGAGAAATATATACCTGTGCTTGCAGGCACACACGTGTATATATACAAAATGAATATGGAGAAAGTGTTAATAATTCTAAGAAACAAAATTCCTATTTGAATTTGTTTATTATATCTATTTTAAAATAGCACATAAGGTAAAAAGGGAGAAGGTGCACCAGAAGTGGGTGATTGTAATAAATTGACAAAGGAAACTGAATGGTACAGGAAGAAATCTATGGCTGTCATGGTTAGCGTAACAAGAGTCTGAGATTTATTTTGGAAAAAAGAAAACACCACCCTGCTGACAGTGTATTTTATCCATTATGAGAATAACAATTGTCTTTTCCCTATAATTATTTCTATTCTGTATCTTGGAAGTACTTCCATGAATATAACACTATTTTCAATCCATAGTACTTCAAAAAGATGCTAAGCAAACCTGTACATTAAGAATGTTCGGAACAGTAGTTTTGATCGAGATATATTGAAGAATTTTGAAGTCCAAATTAGAATCTCTCCAGGCCACTAGCGATGATTTTTTTTTTTTTTTTTTTTAGTAAACCTGGAGGCATCAGCAATGACAATTTTTTGGTAGTGTAATGTGTAAGCAGAGTGACCCAGGTAATTTTAAGGTTGTCAGCCTTGCATTGCGGGAAAGGGTGAAAATTATGGCACTAGAAACGTATGAATAAAAGATTTCTTTGTTGGATGTTCAAACAAAATACCTTCTCATTCATTTTCCCAGAATAATATACTTTGAGTTAAATTAATAATTAAATATAGTGCATTGAGTTGAATTGGTATATTTCTAAAATGCTTCTTAGCTTTCGTTTCAGTATTATTAAACTTGAAAAAGTCAGAATATGCAAAATTGACCACCCAATCACTAAAAGAAATAAAACCTGGTTAATTCATTACCAGTCATTAGATAAGAGAGGATGATTCCAGTAAGGTCCCTATAATATGATTTCAAAAATGAGTTTTTATAATTTTGCTCAGTGACCTGGAAATATCATAGAATTATTGCTGTACTTGTGCAGATGATTTGAGTTACAAAAAATGGAGGGAATGATTTTGATTCGGAGCTTTTGATAATCTGGGCATAAGCAAACAATACATAGCTGAGCATGGCCAGGAAGGAAGAGAGACTTCAGGTTGGTACACAAAGTGGGAGAGGAATACAAGAAAGAGGTGACACCCAAATTTTTGAGCTAAAAGATGCTGTCACTCTGAAAATCCTCTCATAAACCTTATAGTCTCCTTAATTTTAAATATTAAGGCTTTTGATTTTCAAGATAATGTCATTCTGTCATTCAGAAAGCACTGTCCAAATGCAGTGTATTTGTAATATCTCTCTGCTATTATCTTTAACTACTCTAGGCTTTTGACATATCATAGTATTTCTGTAGGTAAGCTTTTCTCTCTGCTTGCTTGAAATACAGTATCTTGCAGAGTTAAAATGTACCCATGTGGCATTACTCAGTGACTCAAGACTTAACTACCCTGCTTTCACAGGCGGTTCAGAACTAACTTTCAAATCAGCAAAGCAATTGGTAAGAAAGCAATTCCAAGGAAATGTCAACAACTTCAGTAGTTGTTAAATGTTAGGTAACTGCAAGAAGATGTTGATTCAGATTTTATCCTCAATATGTAAGTCATGCCCATGCTTGCTTTATCTTGATACCCAGTCTAATTCTTTCTGTTAGTGTTTAAAAAAAATCCATTATAACACTAACTAGCACGTTAGTCCTTAATTAGCCTTTACATAATCAAATATTTGTCTCTGTATTGAAGTGTAGATATTCCGCTGAGGACTAGCCAAATTTCATACTTTATGAAGATACTTCCATCTTGCCCTCTGAGGAGATGTTAGTAAATGGTTACAGATTTTTAGGGAATGTTCTGATAATGTCCAGGTGCAGCATGGCTTCTGAAGACCTATCATTTCCAGTTCATAGAACAGGAAGTAAACTAGGTGAGTCCTCTGGAAAAGAACGTGGTTTTTAAGGCCTTGGAACACTGCTGTTCTGGTGTTTGAACGTAGAGTGATTTTCTGCATCTGAAAGGTAGACCTGTGAGAAGTGCTCAGCATTTAATTTTAGTTGTATTTGCTGGTTTTGATAATGATGACAGTTACAGAATGGAGGCTTTATGTCTCTTTGAGAAGCTGCTTTTTTGTTATGCTGCTGTTTGCTTGAAGAAGGGGCACACCCAGTAAATCAGTAACGTAGCTGTGATGATTACCTGGAATATCAGTGACTTTAAGGGTGGTGGTTGTTATTATTTTATCAATCCTGGTCTATTTATAAAGCCACTATGTTAAAAGTGAAATATCCCAGGAGCTGTGCTCAGCTATCAGAGGGGGCTTCCGTCATACCCTGTCCATGGGGTGGATGGCCAAACTCTCCCTCAGGTAGGCTATGAGCCAGATGAAGGTACAGGTGAAAGGCGTAGTTGTTTGTGATTATAAACTAACTGGACCTGTAAACATTTTAGTTGCTTTTTGTGTCATCCCATCCGGGTGACACCTTTTAAAAGTTCCCAGGCTGAGGAGTAGGTGCCTCTCTGTTATGTCACTTTAAACTTTGGCATGGGAGAGAGATAAATCCCCAATCTCATTCACATGTTGTCTCAACGGAAACGCTTACAGCGAAGTGAAACAAATTCGCCTGCGGTGTTTAGTGTCAGGTTTCCCAGATGAAGAGGAGACCAAAGCTGAGAGATTAGGACATGCTGGTTAGAGGGGAAAATTGGAGTTTAGCTGTGCTGCTATTTTTAAAACTTGTCATATTTCCCTTCTGTTAGGTGAGCTGAACTCTGATTTGTTGTGAAACATGGATGCGTTAGAGCTCTGTGCATGGATCAGGCAGAATAATGCAACAAAAGGAACTTGCAAAAAAGGTTGTGAAAGAAATGCCTTAGCCTAGTTTCCTACTGGGTCCTGATTAAAACAAGAAATCTAAGATTTTTGCAGATGTATCGGATACATGCTGTGGGAGAAATGCCACAGATGGAAAGTTGAGTTCTCTTTATCTTTCTTTAAGATAATAACAGTATTTCTTTCAACTGCACACACTTGCAGTTCTGTCACAAATACCACAAAGGTAATTTTGACTTTCCAGAAACAGCTTTATGTACAATAATATTTTCTTCCCTGACCTCCTTTATGTTCTTTCCTTCTGGCTGTGAGTTTTCCAGTCCATGCACGCCTTCATCAACTTGTTCTCAAGCAGTAGACCAGTCTAATAGCATCTCTAATGCTCAGTCTGTATTTTCCCTGATGTATGTAAATTACGAGTCCTATTCATTGAATATCTCATGTAGACCTGAAACTGCTAGCAGAAAAGTCTGTTGAGATTGATAGCTTATTCTTACTTGGTCCCAAATAACAAAAATGACCTGTGGAAAAGGGAACTCTTGAGAAATTATTTTATTCTGTAAATTAGTTTAAATTAGCATGGTTCTGATTAGAGGCAGAAACTCCTAATGCTAAAGGATGACACACAGAATATATCTTGCACTGCAACCAATAAACCCTTGCTTTTGGAGTTCAAGTGCCTGAAAGCTTAGGTTCAAGACAGAAAAACAATAAAAGTTATTTATATATACTCTTGAGGTCTAATTAGGCTTAGTACTTCTCGTGCACGTGTATATTATCAAGCTGGATATTGTAATGTTTATGGAAATTGACACTTAACTTCGAATTGCTTCCATTTGCATATGCAGATTAGCAAAGCAATTTAGTGTGAGGATTTTAGAGACCTGCCAGCAGTTGTTTATGGAGAAATGCAAGGAAACCTGGAAACAAATCTCTGAGAATTTATGGCTTGTTTGGCTGAGAACGTTTGAAATGTTCATGACCTGGGAATGTTTCATGTTTCCGCTGCATAAGAGCTGCAAATGCAGACCAGGACACTTCACAGACAACAGGCACCTGTAAAATTAACTGGTTTCTAGTGGTGCCGTGTCCTTCCTAACACAAGCCACCAACCCTGTGCTGGCGGTATCGTCAGTGCCATTCACAAAGCACACAGTCACCAAACGGAGGTGTCCCTGCGACGAATTAGTGCTGAAGAGGGTTTAGAGGGGCACAATGGGTGGTAGTAAGACGTTAAATGGTTTGGGGCTCCCAGTACAAGATGGAAAACAAGTGGGTTTCATCCAGCCAATTGTTTTCTGTTTACTTTTGTGCAAGTAATCTCACATTCATGTTTTTCATGAACTGAGATTCCGCAGCATAAATCAATGTTTGACAGAGCTGTTGTGGGTAATGTTCAGTCTCGATTCTCTTTGTTAGAGATGTTAATGAGAATAAGCTGTTCTAATTTGTGTCAGTATATTCCACGGTTATTGTTCTCTTCATAACAAAAGAAGAACAAAAGGCATAGAAGAGCCAGGAATGATGAAGTGCATAAATTTGAGGGATGTTACAAAGAGATCATTCCATAACAGAGCCATCAAAATCTTCAAATTGAGATCATTATAATTATATCAAGATCAAATACTGAAGACAAAATAGTGCATATTTTCTTGTCAGTTTTTCAGGTGTGTACAAAACATGCGATTTCAGGATGAAGAGCGGAGCTGTATTAATGCTGAGCACTCTGCATTACCTTCAGAGCTGCTAGAGGAGTCTGAGATCTGCTTTGGAGAGGCAGGACTCTCCACACACTGAGAAACCTGGGTATCGCGTGGCTTCATGACGTATGCTGAAAACCCTGCATTTGTATGTCATGGCCCTGTTACTCTTTGCTACAGGAGTGTGGTGTAAAGTATCTTTCTGTATGAGTTGACAGTTAGCGGGTCAGTTTTCAAGGCTTCAAGGAATGGGCCCACAGTGTTCCACACAGCAGTGTTCCAAATAGGTTGGTTTGTTGTGCATTATAAAGTGAGTCCTTTTGTGACCTG
>NW_010387754.1:135153-149697 GCF_000710305.1 Buceros rhinoceros silvestris
AAGTGGAGAAAAATCAGGGTTTACACCCCATTTTTCATGTGTCTGGCATGTCCAGGTGAAGGTCAGAAAATATTTGGCACTTTGTTTGAAACAAATGGCTTTGTGATTATTTATTTTCTGGTTTCACTTTGTCATGGTACAAGGTCAGCTGTGCTAATATTTTCTTTGGTCAACGTGACTTAGAGTGTAAATAGGGTGGTACCAACTGGAAAACCAAAGCTTAACACCAATGGCCAGAAATACTGTTCCATTGAATAGCCTTGCTTCTTGAAATTTGAAAACTGGAGATTTGAATCCTGTGGTGATTAGTATTACACGGAACTCAGTAAAAAGACAGAAGATGCATGACTGCCTAATGCTTTCTGTCTGGGATTCAGGCTAGTTTTAGATAGTGTGCGGCAAAGTTACTTTTATTTATAATGAGGACTGCTGAAGTTAAACGAAACAGTAAGCAGTCGTATTGTCTGAATTACTCTAAATCAGATTCCTGAGAGCTCAATACACCTTCATCATTAATTCTGTTTTCCACTGCTCTGGAATCCTTAAAGAGGTCTTTTATTTCATTTTTTAAGAAGGAATTTGGCTTTTGCTGTTTTTGTATTTGTTACTAGACGAGATAGGCACACGTTTATACATACAATTCCCGTCCTGGGAGGTATTTAAAAGACATATAAATATGATGCTGAGGGACACGATGGCGCAAAATGTAGTATGAAGCTGTTCAGATCTCTAAAATGCTTGTGTGCAGGCAGGATGCGTAATACTCTCAACTATAACTTCTTTGAGGTCTTATATCCATTAAAGCAGAGTGCAGCCTTTCCCACCCTATCAAAGTCAGTGGTGAGCGTTTTAGTGCCATGACATTTTCTAGATTACGTTTATGCAATTTTTTTTTCTAACATCAGTTTTGTCACAGATTTAACGGAGAGACAAGTTTTGTCTATGCAGCTCGACAGACCTTGCAAAGTTCTTCTGTTATGAAACCTGCGTATCTGTGATTGTCAGCAGGTTAAATTAGTACAACAAACAGTTTTCTAGTACACCTGCCCAGCTGTTGTTATAGGGAACTGGCTCATCTAGATCAGCAGACTAGCTGAATGTTACGAAAATGCCCACAATCAATTATGGATAAACAAAACGGGGTTTATTAGGTTCCTTTAAGCAGGTTCAAGTGATGTCTAGTTAGGAATTTTTACATAGAACAATACCTTACACGTAACTGATAACTTACAACTAGGGAAAAACAGGTTTCACAAGTAAACCAGCTTAGATAGAAATATGAATACCTTCTCTTTACCAATGCAAATTGAGAACTGTTTACCGACAGCCTAGGAGAGACGTATTCACAATAGCACTATCTCCACTAGCTAATAGAAGAATCTCTCTCTTACAGAAACACAAATTCTTACTAATACCGTTAGCTGGCGTCCCAACTTCAGTATTTCGAAGCCTCTGTTCTAACGTCTTAGAATGAGAGCGAGATTGCTTTCTGCCTTAGCTTGTCCTCCAAGAAGAGACAGAATAAACTTCTTTTCCCTTGTTGTTCATTCTACTGTCTCTCGATTCTACTGTCTCTTTGACAAGACTCCCATTTTATTTATAGTAGATCAAATGTGCACTGTGGTCAATATCAGAAAACGGGGTGCGAATGAGTTTTCAACAGAACTCAGACTCACAGGCGCCTTCTCCACAGGGGTTCAGAGCCCTGCTTTGTGCAAACTTATGGGCACAAGTACCGTACGAAGGTGGAAGGATGGCTTAGATCCTTATCAGGGCGCCTGCTTGTCTCTGTCTTCAGCACAGAAGGGTAGTTAATAAGCACCACACCCACCCCTTGAAGAGAGGAGGAGGGTGAATAAAAGCCAATAAAACAGGTTGTGTTGGATCTGCCAGACTTACTGGCACTAGTTAACTGCTCAGAAAAGAAAGAACATGTATTCTCCTTATTCTCCCCTTGTAACCTGAGAATTGACATGAGTTCATTATGAGTACTGCCCTTCTCTCTGTGCCTGTTCCTTCTCCATAGACACCTGGAACGTGATGGGGATCTTTTAAGAGCTGTATGGGCTTTCCTTCAGCCTACTCTTCCACTTTATGTCTGCTAAATGGGTTGGGGTTTGTTGCTAAATGCAATGTCAGGACTTGACAGTGTTCATTAGGGTTCAGAAGGTTAACTTCTATCTTATTTGACTGGTCTTGATATTAGCCCCATGAGTCCACTTGCCATGTCTAAGCTAGGGCCTTTTTACAGTATGTAGCTGAAGATATCACTTCTCACATGGAAAGCAGTTGCAAGGCTAAATTCATTCAGTTGAACATAAGCAGTGTTGAAGAGGCATGTCTGGGGCTTTAAGGCGTGAATTTGAGTTGGCAGCTTTTTCATTCCTCCAGATGCTCTTTCCGTTCTCCGAGAGGTGCTACGTAATTGAAATAGGACTAAAGCGGCACAGAGTGAAGTGGGGAAAAAAAAAAATCATTAATGCTATGTAGTAGGAGGGACAATCTAGTAGTTCTTTCATTTTGATTTTTTTTCTCCTCCAAATAAAGAATATCGAAGAACCAAATTCATCCTGTTATGCTGATCTGCATGAAAAGAAATGTAAATGGGATCCAGATGTGTTTTCTCCTCTAATAGTTTCATTCACTATGCTTTAGATATGAGGAAATGAAACGTATTCCGTAATAGGTTGGAAGAGAATAGACCAAAATTATAATTTTATAATATTCCCTAGGAATTCATAGAAGCCTAACGAATTAACTAGGAAACTCTGATGTCTAATGAACTCTGCATGGGGAAATATTTAATTTAGTTCTGACTGCCATAAGGCAACTGCATGGTGGGTTATTTAATCATCAGCTGTAGAAATAAAACAGCAGTAGAAAATGGACCTGTCTCCAGCATTCTAGAGAAAAGATTTAACTGAGCTCCCCCTTCAATCTTTATGGGAGAGCTTGTCAGATCGTCCTCTAGAGAGGGGCAAAACAGTTGGCAAACACTTGTCTGGATGCTCTTAAAACAATACCTAATGCTAACCATCATGTCACATCAGGGCGAGGGGGGATGTGACATCTAAAGATGCAGATTTGCTGTCTTTTGAAGTCATTGACTGTTACTTTTGTGTAACAAATTGATGCAACTAAATGTGTTTTAAAAAAAAGCACCGTGAGTTATTTTTTTAATTTACTCACTCTAAATATAATTTACAGTCAATATAAATGAAGGTCTTGCAGCTCTAGTGAAATATGTAAATATACTGTGCACTTTGTTTCTTACATGCAAACAGCGTTAAACATTTCTTCATTCAGGATGGGAGTCTTACTCTCTTCAACTTTGCACTGCTCCTCAGATGATCTGTGCTGTAAAGGAGAGTGCTCTCTGAAGTGAATCAGTCTGACCTAGTCCCATTGTACTGCAGAGACTTACTGTGTGACATTAACCTTCGTCTCATTAAGACCCTATTTCTGCCTTTAGTGTGTACATTCCTGAATGGTTCCGGAATAGTAGAACATGTTCTAGTGATGCGTGGAAAAAACTCCGCAATCAAGATAGATTGTGAAGCAGGTATGTTTATTGTGATTTCAGCTCTATAGAGTTGGGTGCAGCGAGGGTCGGGTACCCTTAAGGAGGCTTGCACCCCACACCGTAGCTTTGGCCTCTTATTTAAAGCAGTAAAACATACATATTCAAAGGATTGCTCAACCGCCTGGTACATATGTATTAGAATCTCCCACTCCTGATGTAAATTAGGTCTCCTCCCCTTTGCACATGCGCAGTCTTCTTACACGTTACAGGTCATACAACGTCATGCATCGCATGTCTCATTAACTCGGACTTATGCCTCCCCTGGGAGGAGAAAGTAATATTCAACAGTCTATTAAGCAGGCGCAGTTCGGGGAGGGCTGGTCATTATCTCTTGTATCTTTATGGCTCGGATCCCTTCAGGCCACATCCTCCCTCGTGGCTGTAGAGACAATAGTCTTCTCCTCTTTATATTGTCCCAAACGATGAGGCGTCAAGTGATACGACCCTCCGCCTAAGCCTTGCATTCTTCAAGTGATAAAGGGCGTTGGTGAGCAAGGGTGGGACGTAACACTTTGTTTCCTCTGTTTACCTGGGGCTTCGAGCAACTCAAAGGCAGGCAGGGCGGGCAGAGCATTTTTAGCAAAGTTATCTAATATTCAAACCTGTGGATATTTTCTACTTTCCCAACTCACTAGGCTTCTTCAAAGCAGACTTTGTTAGGAAATAAATGGCCAAATGTTGTGACAGAGAAGGCAATATCCACGTGGCAATGCACTTCTTTTGCATGAGGGCTTGGGGAAATGCAGGATTTCATTGTGACAGTCATATAAGCAAATGGTGTAATACACCATAAATGCCTCTGTCATTTATGGCAGTTTTCTCATCACTGTCAACCCCCTCCAAAGCACTGTAACAGATAGCACCCCCTGCCCAGTCTCCGCCTTGCCACAGGAGCCATGGAGCAACTAGTCACTTCTTACAGGCAGAAAATTACCCTTTCATAAGCACAAACATCTTCTGGACACTGTAGACGGAAGAAGATTTCAAAATATAACCTGTGACACCTCTTTCTTCTCCAGGGCTTCATCAGCCAAAATGCTGAGTTTCAGCTCCTGGTGTTTCTCTTTGTCCCAGTGCTTTTCTTATGTGTTTGTTTGGTTTCTACTGAGTGACTTTGTTTCATTAGTCTGAACCTAGAAACCGATTTTAAACCCTATTATTTACCAGACCCAGACTTGCAAAATTTCTGTTCTGCTTAATAAAATTGATTAAATATTGATTGGACCAAGGAAATGTCCAGTCTATAGCTCCAAATTCTGAAGCGTACTGCAAGATAGATAGATGAAACCAGGTTCAGTCTCTTGGTTTATATGGGACAGGATGATGATTGTGTCTCCTACCTTGCAGGTTGTCCTGGTTTGAGCTGAAGCTTCCTTGTTTTGGGAAATGGACAAATAGGAATTATTCCATGCAGTACAATAATTCCGCATTTAATTGGTTAAGAGAGTCAGGTGAACATAGCATTACGTCAGGAGCCTTTAAAAGCAGCAGGCTGGGGGAGTGTCGCTCTCTTGGACTCCGGACGCTTCACAGAGGAGAGCTCCTGCTGCGATCTGCTGGCCCGACCAGGCCCGGCTAGGCCCGACCTGGCAAACGACTAGGCCCGAAGTCTGAGGGCTTACACCCCCAGATCGCTGAGGATTACGGACTTTGAACTATTACTGCCGTGAGTCTCGTCTGAAATCAGGTGAAATATTCGGACTCCCAGCTGTTCCGTACAGGGAGGTTTTTTCTGCAGTTTTTTTTTCCTTGCCGTGCCGGGGTTTCTCTGCCCCCCACCCCCGTCTCGCCGTGAGAAGAATTCTGCTTTCCCTGTCTGCAGCTGCAGAGTCTTCACTCCCACCTCGCTGTTGGGTGTCTGCCAAGAGCACTGACCTTGAGCAAGACTGTTAAGAACTGTGGTTATCTAAGTCCTCTCCTCTTCGTGTTTTTTTCCCCTTTCTCGGTTTGTGCCTGTATGTATAGTAGTGTATAGTTGTGTGGATTTATTGTTTATTGAAAGTTTGTTTCAGTTTCCCAAACGCAGACCGAGGTGTGAATTTCTTCTTTCCCCTTTAAACTCCTTCGGTCTCTAGCGAGACAGAAGGGATCGTTAAGGAATTCGAGGAGTTATTACCTTGGTCCCTCGACCCTTAACACAGGTAATTTCAAAATTTACTGGACTCACTATACGAAAAGAAGGGTTTCTTTTGGTGGTTTTTTTTTTTTTAAACTCTTCTTCCCCAAGCTCCATCTTCCCTGAGACAAAGAAAATTAAATTAAAAAAAATCTGAAAAAATATCTTTTTTTATTGCCAAGTAGGAGGGAAAAATGCTGAAACATTAACGTATTTTGAAAAATAGGATTCTTATTTTTCAGGTGGTCTGTCCATTAAAATGTCACATCTATCAGCAAATGCTGTACAATATACAGTGCATTCATTTAGAGCACTCTTCCAGTACATTGGATTTTTCGGTAATGTGTTTATTCAGTCTATCCTCATTATAGAAATAATCCACAAAATAGATCTGTGCTCTCTCAAATCCCTGCAGAAGTCAGTCATCTCTCCAAACATATGGCATGTTTACCTTCCCAAAAGCAAAATGTCTTCATAATATCAAAACCCAAAGACCCCTCTCTGTTCCAGTGCAACAGACCTGGAAATTCATTGAGTTTTTGTAGTGAGTTTTGATCCCCAACTGGTATTTGAGAGCAGAAGGCCAGAGCACTAACCAGGATACATTAGGCTGTCGAGCCACCATGCTACAGTGGTTCTGACATTATTTTTTAATGAGAGAAAAAAATAACTGACCTTGTAGGGACTTGCACCCAGAAACCTCTGGCTACTGTCCAGCCACAAGAGCACTTTAGGAGCAATTGTTCCAAGCTTAGGAGCGGTGAACAAGGCTGATTTTTCTTTGCCACTCTGACTGTTTGTTCCCCAGAGACCTCTGTTTTCACTATGTGCTCTTCTGTCCTTGGTTGAAACAGTCAGCACTTACGGTAGGAGAACGGATGCTGAAATACTTGGAAATAATACCTCTTCTCCCCCAAATCCCATATTTCGTAAAGGTTACTTATCACAGAAGTGTGTGTTGCTGTCGACAGACTTTCTGATGTCCCGGGTGCAGCGTAACAACCTTACAAAAAGGGAAGGGAAGGGGTAATGTCATAGCTTTGTTCAGCAAATCCCCATTGTAGTTGCAACTGTAACAACAGAAGTGAAACACCAACGACATCTGTAAAAAGTAGGGGGGTTGTAATAAGGGAAAATGCATTTAGACAGCACTCAAAATCCTCTTCTCTGATGCAGACTTTTCTCACAGCTCACTTAAATACCGATGAGGAAGTTAAGTACATTTCTCGGTGCAAATGAATGCCTGCAATATTACCAGGACCCTGATAAAATTGTGGTTTATTAGGTCTGTGATAATTAAAGTGACATTCATTCTTTCCTTCCTCTTTTTATATTCCTCATTGCCACAATTGCAGAATTAGCTCTGTTTGATGTGACTGCTTTTTTCTTTACATGAGAGATCGGGCAGTGGTCATAGAAAATCCGTACTGCACGTGGTTAACTGTCGGAAGGTGTTCATCTCTCAAGCAGCCCTTTGGTTTTTGATTAGCAAGCTCTTTCAATCATATGGGCGCTAAGTAAAATGGCTCCTATACCCAGTGCCCACATAAGCAAGCATGCAGAGATTCTGACACTGGAAAGTCACCAGATGGGGTTGTTATGCGTCCATATTTTGTGTAAGGCAATGACAAATGAAAGCATTGAGCGCTGCTGTTATTTCAATATAAGTTCAGCACTCATTAAAATTTTGCAGAGTTTCATAAGTTACCGAGTTCCTTACCTTTCATTACATTCACTTTTCTAAAAATAACCCACTTTTCTGATTGAAGGCCTATTCTCTTTTTCTTTCTTTGGCTAAATTAACCTCAAAATGTAATTCAGCTCCCAATAAACTTCTTAAAGTGTAATTTTGGTCAGTTTTGATACACTTTTTTTCAATAATACTATTAAAAAGAACCAACTTTGTGAGGTATTTATTTTAATTTTTTTTTTACATCCCACCTGCACACATACTCCCTGAAACTCTACCCACGGTACTGACAATCAACCTGACAATGTAATCAGTCAGATTTTACCCAGTGACTGTTTCTTAGGTAACCAAACACAGTTGCAGAAAAGAATTGCACAATATGGTAATAAACCCAAACTGATGTGTGGCACTTCCATTATTTTTCAGTGAAGTCTGAACACGTTATGAAGGCTCAGTGCAAAGGTGAGATACGTCTGGTGCACACCTTGCGAGTGTACTGCTTCTGGTGGGAGTGAAATTTAACCTAGTACCAGCAGAAGGTCTGATGCAAGTCCCTAAAACAGGACTCTGTGATTTGAAACGTAGGTGATGCTTAAGCTGTGTGTCAAAGCTTTATAGTAGGACTGATCTGACTGTTGAGGAGGTAAGGCCAGAAGGAACACATCCCTGCTGGAGCTTTGTTTTTTCTTGTTGGTTTTATTATTCCTTCCTACTCACATACTAAAATGTTTTCTGAAGTAATGAATCTGTCTGAAGGAAAATTTTAGGAGATGCGGAAAAATAAATAAAGCGTTGCTTGACACAGTAAATAGACTCTTTAAAGGGTCTGTTCAGAAAAAAATAGACCAAATGGCATCTTTACTTTCTCTGTTCTTTTTTTTTTTTCTTTTTCCTTGTAAGAGGATGTGCTGATGCAACAGGCTTTCCTCAGGGGAAGCCCTTCCTCTGCTAGAGCTCTCCACACTCATGGTCACCATTGAAATCAGGGGTGGAAGATAAGTTGTTACTTGCATGCCAAAGTCATCATGAGTGGAATGTCATCGGTGCCAGGGTTCATTGCTGTAGTTAGTCAAAGCATATCTAATTCTTTCGTAACTGTCTCAATAGAGTAGATGACTTTTATAATTTAGGGTTTTAACTTGATAATATTGCTTGAGAGTTAATATACTGACTACAAAAAAAATATGTATTGTGTCTGTCAAGATACTGTTCTGAGCATCAACCATGATAAGCTGGCTTTTGCTGCTGGCCACCAATGCAACTGCATTTTTCCTAAGTTACGGACAAGCAACTAAATCCGTGTTTCAAATCAGCTAGTTATTTGCCTAAGGGCATATGCAGATTAGTGACTGCTGAAGGACAGTACTAACTGTTCTAATGGACAGGAGCATTTTTAGCAGTAGAGACCTGCCAGAAAGGTGGACTGGGTGGCCGCTTCTGGAGATTCAACAATATTAAGTGCATAGAGTTGTCGGAGTGTGAGAAGGCATTTTTTGCACAGCTAGGGATAAAGTTGATGGCATCCAACAGTGACAAGGTCTCCAAGATGTTATTAAGTGTCAGAATATTGAAGACAGGGCACTTCAGATGCATGTAGGGGGTGAGAAGTGAGCAGGGAGGGTAACTGGCTTAAAGAAGTGGATGTGGCAGCTTGGTTTACCCTCCTTTCCCTTGACTTGGCATATACACTAGCTGTGGTGCTGACTTGGGCCCCACTGGCTGCAGAAGAAAGGTGACTTGGAAGAGGTGCCACACTCATCTCTCTCCCTAGCAATCCAGAATAGTATAGCAGCCCCCTTCAAAAAGTTTTGCCAATGCTGTGTTGCCATGTGGAAAAAAAGTAAATATGTGTATGCAGACACCTGCACATGAGAAATCATCCTGGAAAGAGGATGTTGCTGGAATGAAATATCTAGCTATCACTGAGATTTTATAGCTTCATTTCTTTCTGTTTATTTCCATGGCAAGAGACTCTCACTTTTCTCATCTCAGCTCAATATCCATAGCTGACCACAAGGAATTCTGATTGCTGTTTTTCATTCAACCAAAATGGACTTTTTTTTTTTTTTTTATGTTTGGACTGTTATTCTTCCCTAGCTGGCCTTTCTGACCTACCTTTTTTTAGTTTCCTTTTGGGGGTTATATTTGTAAATAAGTTCAGTTTGTCTTGAACTGTGCTGTGAGCATTTAGCTTGACTGATATCCAAATTGGAGCACTCACAGCAAAAATACAAATGTGCTATAAACATTTTAAATTGCTTTTGACTATGAAAAGTATTTTAAAATTATTCTACTGCCTCAAACCTTTTTATGTGTACTTTATTCTGAGCCTGCTTAGAGAGGGCATTGGACTGTTACATACAGATTTCCGTAAGGCTTCTTCTGTGACACTATAAACTCTTCAGGTAATTTTAGCTTCCAAATAGTAATGAAAATCGAATAGAGAGTTAATATAGAAAAAAAAAAATAGCTGGAAGAGTTCCAGAGCAAGGAAAAAGGGTATCTTCTGTCATACTATCAATGTAATATCCTGACAGGAGAGCAACATCTTGGACTGGAAGCATTGCAAAATCACTCCCTGAAAGAAATCCAGTGATACTAAGGAAAGAGTACACCCTTCTGTTCCTGAGCCCGAGAGCACTCAGCATGGGCACACCTTTTCTTCCCTAAGAAAATTTTTTCTATTAATAGTGTGCCAGAAATTATGTGAAGGCAGCAAAGAATGTTGTTGGTGGTTTGATTTTAATTCATTAATTATCAGTCAGG
Source organism: Buceros rhinoceros silvestris (assembly GCF_000710305.1). Classification (NCBI taxonomy): domain Eukaryota; kingdom Metazoa; phylum Chordata; class Aves; order Bucerotiformes; family Bucerotidae; genus Buceros; species Buceros rhinoceros. The sequence continues at coordinate 145,309 of NW_010387754.1, forward strand.
CATAAATCCTTTAAATATAGGCTTGTCCATATCTTCCTGAGGTCTATAGCATTGCTCTGTTACCTGAAAAAGCTCTTGTGGACCAAGTGGCAAGGAAGTTTCTAACTGTGAAGCATAAATACTGCGTGTTTTGTTGCTATGGCTGCTAGCTTAGCTTAAAAAGACTCTCTCCTACTTCACGCATGGTAAAGAAAAAGTGTGCTTCTTATTCTGGACTTTATTTCCTAATCTTATTTTCTTCTTTATTTTATTAGTTCTGAAGTAGAGACTTGAGGTAGGAAGGAAAGGAAGTGATAAAAGGACCAGAAGAAACTCCATTGTTGCAATGTGAGGAGTAGGAGCCTGCCTAAAGTATGTGGCTACAACAGAAATACGAAACATTAACTCATCAGATGTGCCGTGTATTTTAGATACGTACATGTTCTTTCAGCGCCCTGAGCAATACTGTATTGGAATAGTCCAGTTCCTTGGCATGCCCAAGGAATCTTGGAGAGAGGTCTGGGTTTATTCTTAGCTAGTCCTGAAGAACTATAAAGAAAAATCCCTTTTCCTGACAGAGTGGGCAAAAGTGTGAGATAGGAAAACATGTGGGTATGTGTCTAAAACAATGTTTTTGAATAACTTAGAACAAAGGAACAAATACTGCATCAAAATATATTGCCATCTTGAAGCAGCTCCTGAGGGAAAAAGTATGGTTCTGTGGTGTTGAGTTTACCTTTACAATGGGATGAAAAAAAGCCTTGACATGCTTAGTGAGAGAATGTCTTTATAATTCATACCAGAAGCTGCATGCAGATTTGGAGATCCGCTGATTTTTTTGCCATTATAAAGCAAACTTCTGCCTGCTGCAAGCACACAAGTAAATAGCACATTACTATAAAATCAGAGGTTTTCCTCAGTTATAGACCAAGATTTCCTTTTTTGTTGTATAAGATCCAGTAAGATAATTAATGATCTAACACAAGTTCATGAAAAACCAGAATTCAAAGTTCCTGGAATTGCAGTGAATTCTGGTTTCTACCAGAATTTCTGAATTCTACCACATTCTGGTTTTGGTCTTCTGGTGTAGCACATATAAGTTAAAATGCTACCTTTGCTGAAAAACTCGGTGCTATCCTAGCAAAAATTTCAAGTTCAGAGTAAATCAGGGCAGATTTCCCATAGCTCTTGTTTAAAAATGTTGTGCAATTCTTTGACATAAAGATCAAATGTATTGCTTCAGAAGAATTATAAGGCAAAAATGTGCTATGTCAAAATGAAGCAGTTAATTTGGGCAGAAACAGCACTTAAAAAATATAGCCTTCCTTTTTGTTGTCCTAATTGGATGGTTTTATAATGATAGATTAAAACCACTGCAAAAGTAAAACACAAATGATGTTTTATAACCTGCTTAGTATTTCAGCAAAAGATTTTCTCTGAGCCAGCCAATGAATCATAGACCGCATAGAAAGGAGCAATAACTTTTTTTAAGATGCACTGACATTCTTCTTGTTACTACTTTTAAATTAATATGGGGTACCGGAAGACATTTCAGGTGTTACTGAATGTTACTGCTTGGGCTAATTGTTTATGTTCTCTTTATGGACTGAACGAGGCGTTGTAAGAATGAAACGTTGAGGGAAATGCGTGCTGAATGAATGTCCAACCCCACAATGTATCTGCAGAAAACCAGGTCGTAATAATTAGAGGTGGGAAAAGTCTGTAATTTGTATTGGTGTTTGAACACTTTAAAATAGTTAATATGTAAAATTTGCCTGATCTGGAATGAGATATTCTTTGCTTAGTTCTTTTTTTTGTAAAATTGATGTAGTGAAATATAGTCTCAAAACACTATTTTAAAACAAGAAAACAGAAATTCTTCATTTAGAAAAAAAGTTAAATATTTTGAGTTCTTTTTTTCCCCAGTAAAAGCTCTGCCAAATATAAGCTGCTTTCACAGCATACTAGACATCCTTTATTTTTTCTGCAAATGAATTATTCATCTTAAAGATTTTCTTCGAGCTAATAATACAAATGACCAGAACAGACCATTTGCATCGGAACTTCTAACTGTACGAGCTGTGTTTCTGATTATGCTTTTCACTGTAGAGTGAGGAGCATCAGACCCTGTTTTTTGTGAAATTCTAGCCCCACTTACCGTACCCCTTGAATTCAGAGGAATGAGGAATTAATTATTTTTATGACAGATTATATGGTTTAGCAATAAAATTTTGTTGTAGCTTCAGACTTTTCCAAAGCTTACTGGAATTCAGAGTGTAGTGGGTTACTGTTGGATATCACATGTAACTATGTACCTCTGCATTAGTGACTGCAGCTTTGCCCCGTTTCTTAGGAAAAGCAACTGTGGAGAAATTTGAGTCCCATGCTGTATCATTGTAGTGTAAAATATGACACTCTTGTCTGATTGGTAAGTTGAAGGGTGAGGGTTTCTCTGGGTCGTATTTCCTACCAATGTGCCATGGGATGGGCACACATCTCTTAAAACTGTATCTTTCACACATATTCCTTTCAACTGTTTTAGACATTTTATTCTAGCCATACAGAAGAAAAACCTCGAGTTGATCCTGGCAGGCATCACCTGTTTCGAGACTGCTTTCCACCAGTCTAGCGTAAGAAAGTGGCTGGAGGACATCCAGAAATCTGAACATTTGTTTCTATGGAAGGCTTGTAATATCCAGCTGCTTTTGACTCTGAATTTAATGGCATATTTGAAAAAAATCAATAAAGTTTATGAACTGAAAAAAGAGATCCACTGCAACCAGTTTTGTCACTTTTAAGGACACCTTATGCAATTCTTCGTGACACAGAAATCAGGCTATAGAATCCATCCCACGCATCCCTGCAAAACAAGATTTAGCATTGCAAACCTCACTGGAGCAGCTCAAGGAGAGGTACAGTGAGAGAGAACAAAGGAGAGCTGTGAGAAACAGCCTACCACTAATCAGACTAGAAGGCCAGTACGATCTGATAGGTTTCTGCAATAAAACTAGCCTAAACCTCCCAGTGGATTTTCATACAATAGAAATCAAAAGGGCACGTTAGTCATACGGCAAGAGAGACACCAAGGGAAAACTTTCTGCTCTCATACTTTAAACAGCTTTCTTCTTCAGATAAAATAGCCATCATACAAGGTTCATAAAGAATAAAACTTTTCACTCTTTGTTGAGGGCCAGTCCAAGGTCTATGCAGCATTTAAGTCATACTATGATGAGGCCATAAGTGGGGCACTAGTTGTAAATTATTTCTTATTGCTGTTATTACCTTTGAGACACCATAATACATAATGATCACATTTATATCCACATTTAAAGATGCTTCGGCTGGAATAGGCAGACCTTAGTTTCTTTTAGAAATAGTCCTGCTGACTTCAGTCACATCTATAGTTATATCAAAGATTCAATTTCCTTTTCACTCCACATTTCTTCACTTTGTTAGGTTATCTGGAACTCCTGATCACAGACGGGGGAAAGATACAGTGGGAAACAGATGGATTCTTTCCCTTTTCCCCGTGGTTATTTGTGCTCTATTCTAACAAGTGTACATTGGTTGGTGTCACCAGCAGAGTCCTCCCAACATAATGCTTTTATGCTGGAGCATGCAGTCACTTGAGAACATTCATTAGAAATCTTTATGAAGCTCAGGCTAAGTGGCCAGTTATGCTCCACATGACCTGATGGATTATTCCATTCCAAAAAGCAAAGCCAGTAACTCCTCTTCCACATGAGCATCTCCCCCTCACTTGTGTGTAAAGGCTCTTCTCCCAAATGTAAAGGGCAAAAGGTGACCTGTCGTTCTGGCTTGTCCTGTTCTTCTCTCTGGGAAGTGGCAGGGCAGGACTCCGCAGAGATGCGCATTTCTAGTTCTTTGGCCTGAAACTATGAGCTCTTTTCCTTTGAATTAGTTTGTTCCTTGGCTCTCCAACTGTCCCTGCATTACAATATTGTGTATAACTAGTTGTGTATAGCGTAATAATACAACCATATATAAAGTACAATGGAGTAGCTATATGAAATTATATCAAAGATACTTAAGCCTTTGTTAGACGCATGCAGAATACTATTTGTTCCTCAAAGAATTTCCTATTGTGCTCATCATTCTAAGCAAGCCCTGTGGTTGCCTGAATCCTGTTTTAAGCTGAAATTCAAAACTTCTCAAATGTCTGCTAGGATTCCTAACATTAAACTGCACAAGATCTTTTCATTTGTTTCATATAGGAAGTATCAAAACTGATGTAAGGATTGCTCCTCTGTTGAGCAAATTTTTTATTTTGTTGAACTAAGAGCAATGTGGCATACTTAAGATTGTAACTGCAGTCCTCAAAACTTCCCAAAGAGAAATGTCTCTTTTTACATTTATTTTCATTTCAAAAAATCTAAATATTTATCCTGC
>NW_010387754.1:149762-152363 GCF_000710305.1 Buceros rhinoceros silvestris
CCTGCTGAAATTAGTGAATTTTTTTTTAGTGCATTTTATGAAGGTAAAACCTATATGTTACCTGTTTTGTTCAGATGATAATAAACTGGCACTAAATCTCTGAAAAAATGGCATTGTATCTCTATGTCTATTAATGATAAACTACAGTTAATAATTTTTAATTGGATATGGGACTGTAGGTACTAAAGACAGCACTGAACCACAGTACTTATTTAGAATTGTTGCCTTTTTTTCTTAAATATAAGCAATTAAAGTATCTGTCTCCACCAAGCAACCTTGACTTCTGAGTCAATGTGGGCATACTCTCTCTATACATGTTTAATTGCATATTCTATTTATATATTCTATTTAGGGAGCCTCATGACATTTGTAAAGAAGAATTTCTAGCCAGTTAATGATTAACAATGAGTGGTCCTTACCTCATAACTTCCTGACAACAAAAATTTCATTTGCCATCTGCAACATTACCAAATTTATGGCTCTCGATAACAGTTTCTCTGGTGAGCGGTGAAGACTGGACAGAAAAAGCATCTCCACGCTGTTGATGGCTGTTTTCTTTACTGGCATGTGGGATGCCTGGAAAAAAGTGGTTGAGTTTTCAGGCACCCCAGACTCTCCTGAAACAAGACCAGCAAACTTCAAAGCAAAATCAAAGTTGAGAACAAATCGCATGTGAGTTTAAGTGGATATGTTATTCAGTCACAGAGAAATAAGGTGCTGCTAACTGAATAATTAAGTAAAGGGAAGGACAGTGAGGTTACGGAGAAAGCAATTATTTGTACAGGAAAGAGGTGAATTATCTCCTGAGGAACATTGAAGGGATTGTGGGAAAAAAAACAAGATAGGGAGATTATAAATTTCCATAAGAATAGTATTTCTCGATTTTGGTGTCCAGCGGAAGCTGAAAAATTCTTGTATCTGACAGCTTGTCTATTCTTCAGCTGCAATAGTTGATCTAAGAAAAGATATCCCCTCCCCCTGCAAGCTTTGACTCAATCCTGTCCTGAGGCTGTGATGGCTGCAGGAGTGTTATCAATAAGAATAAACATACCGTTCTGCCCAGCTGGAAAAGTGGCACGTTGTTCTCAAGCCTCTCCTGAGACGCTGACTGCAGCACAAGCGCACGCCATATTAGCTGCAGTGCCTTTTCCCCTTGGAGGTTACTGGTGTGGTGAGCAGTCAGGGGACTGCACTCGCCCGGGAGGATGTGTGTGCACATCTGACTGCGGTGTCCAGTGTCAGTGTAGAGTGAAGGGAGGGTGTGTTCTCCAGGACTGAGCACAGAGAGGTAGACAGACCTGCTGACGGCTCTGCTGCAGGCCCGGTTATGAGATAGGAGCTGTTAAAATATCAAACCAAACCCAACAAAAAAACCCCCAACAACACCACAAAAATCCCCCAACACATTGACTATGATGTGTGTATTCCTCCTAGGGAAGAGCTTAGACTATTTTATAAGTACTTTTCCATCCTATTCCATATTGCGAACAGAATGTGAAATGTGTCTTTTTTAACCAGTCCTTCACAACATCTCATTAATTGTTTGAAGTAAAGTAGCATTTTCTTTTGTAGAGCGAAGAAGGCAAATGTCACTTAGCCCCAGGATGCTTCCGCTAAGTGCAAGATGTAGAGCAAAAATGTGATCTCTGCTGCCAGGAGCTCACAGCGAAGTGTTATATTTTAAAAAATTGTATCTTGCTGGTATAGACGTTGTGTGAGTATCGTGGTATATGTGTGAGACTAGATGGAATAAGAGAGAAGGCTGTCCTAGCCTTACCCATGTCTTGGCTTAAAAATAAAATTATGGTATTGATCTGCTCTCACAGGAAAAATGTACATCATTTTTGAAGTATTCCTAGTGAATACTGTATAAATCTCATTCTTTTGTTCTTTCTGTCTGCCCTTAGGCAGACACAGAAATCAATGGTTTTTGTCATTCCAATGTTGTCTAATTTCATAATTCATGATGTATGATTTATTCAAGTACACATGTAACTTTCGTTTATCAACTTGAATGCAAACAAAACTAATCACTTCTGTCACTTTCATCTTCCTTGGAAACTGGTCGAGCCATATATAGAAATACTGCAGGTGTTCTTAGTCTGTTGAATTCTCTGTTAGATGTACCGAGTTATAAATTAACCGTCCCATGCCGTACAGGCCCATTGTGCCAAACTCTCTTCACCGAAAATCCCAATGCCGACAGAGCGTTGCTTTCAGTTCACTACAGAGTTTTGCCCAAGCAAAGGCAGCCTGTGCCTGTTTAAGCAGAACCTTTTATTACTCTGTGGCAACATGTAAAAGCTTGTTTGCATGTTCTGGGAAATCCAGCTAGTACGAAATTAATTCTTGATGTGTAACTAATTCTTACTACTTCTAGGAATACGAGGAAATGTGCAATATGAGGAAAATATGCAATAACTGTGGTGTGACCCATCCGCCTCAGGAGGGCTGTTGCATGCCAAAGGCATGGGGCCAGGCACAATGTAGCTCCATGGAAGCCTCTCTTCTCCCAGGCTACATCTGCAAACCCGGGCATAGGAGAGGGGAGGAGGAGAAACCAGAGGCTCTTTCTTTGCCAGCCCTCTTTCTTCCCAGCTT
>NW_010387754.1:152501-170430 GCF_000710305.1 Buceros rhinoceros silvestris
CTGAGCATTGCCCATGACAGCACATCTGCAACTCTTCCGGGTGCTTCAGTTCCTGTTGCAGCCCCAGTTTTTTGAAATGTGACAGTGTTTCAGGTCATTGAATGGACGAAAAAGTTGTCTTGTGTAATACAGTGTTTGACTGGCAGCAGTTTCCTCTAGGCTTAAAATTTAACTAAGTGCTTGGTAAAATTAAATCCATTTATGAGAGAAAATGACATTATATCTAATGCAAACATTGTACCAATTTTCCACAAACAGAATAGAAATATTTTAGTACTGTGGCTAGAAGGAATACTGTGTTTTCTCCATTTGTTTTCAAATCCTTGGCAAAATGGAAGCAGAAACAAGGTAACACCGGGAATGAACTCATGTTGTACGCTCCCCTTAATCAGCTTAACATCAATTAAATGATGTCTTTTGGTATTTAAAAACAACTCCAGCTATTGAAATGGATGAGTCAAGTTCACACCCATGGTACCAAGGCTGTGACAAGAACAGCAGATGAAGGCTCGTTTTGTGACTTGAGCGTAATAACCAAACAATAATACTCTGACCATTTAGATGTAGTAACACTTCTAGTTTTTAAAGGTATTTCAGATTAGGGGTAAAAGCTGTAGCCAGTGGAATTCCATTTAAGACATTTATGGGTCTCTGTCTCTGCGCTTGGCTGTACAGCACATGCAGCAGTGCAGTAGTAGATGTACTGATAACTATTATCATGCCACTTCTGTTCATTGCAACTTTTTTTTCCATGTCTCCTATCATACTTATTTGTTGCAAAGGTGATCTGCAGGACTCCCTTCTATCTCCCTTTTTATCTCTCTTCACTTTCAGGGTATAGGATAAGGAACATTTAAAGCCCTTGAACAAACTGACAGGAAAATTTATGAGCTTCCTGTTTGAAAATGTTATGGCATAGTAAAATATTTAAGTTGGTTTTTTTGTTTCACAGCAAGGCTTAGATTAACATTTGTGTAGCCTTTCATTTCCCCTCTACCAAATATATTGCTTGTTGTATAGCTGTAGCTTTTGTGTGTGTGTGTTTATATACCTGTGTATATATTGCATAGTTAAAAGCAGAACTAGAGAGATTTAGAAAGGTATTCAAAAGGAATAAAATCATATTGTCAACATTTTTCTGGAGAAGGCAGAGGTGGGTTGGTGGGCCATCACTGGGTAGAAGGTTAGGAGAGAGTAAACTCATACATAACCTGGTATTGTGGTAACGAATGGTATTGTATGGGTGGCTCAGGATAAGGGAGCAGTAGTGAATGGAGCAGTAGGCCACACAACTGAGGTGAGAATGATGAGCACTTTGTTTTTCAGAGCATGGGTGGCTCTTAGTCTCTCTTTTGGTATGGCCCCAGGAAGGAGCCTCTCTGTGTGCCCAGGCCCAAGAACATCCTTCCCTGTCCTTTCTATACCTGGTGCAACCTTGCCGTGTGTCCCAGCTTCTAGGACCACCTCATCACTGGGGTTGATCGTACTCTGTGGGTACAGGAGAGACCTGCCCATTTTTAAGTACTGCACCTTCGCTATTAAGTCAGTCAAAGTTTTGTCATTTGATTAAGTGGAAGAAGAATTATGGCTGTTCAGAAGATGGGTTAATGCACAGGAACTGAAACCAGAGCTCTTGAATTACTGTAAAATGCGAGTCTGGGCTTCAGAAGATTTGGTTTCAGCATATGTATCTTCACATGTTGCCTTAGGCAATTTATTTCAGTGCTCAGCCTCCTGTCTCCCACTTTTGTCAGATGGAAATAATGCATCTTTTCACATTTGCATCTCATCTTTTGCTTTGTCATAATAGTCTTGGGAACTTTCTCATCCTGTGTTAAAGAATAATCTCTACAGCACAATATGATTGTCACCTTTGTGTTCGGACAGTGATAGTTGCTATGGTTCTCTGGTAATAATTTCTGTCTCTGCAATTTTGGTATTTGCGTATGACTCCAGTAACGTAACCTTTCTCATAAAACATCAGAAATAAATTTTATAACAGGTTTAACTCTGTAAGGCAAATGTGTAATGGATTTTTGGAAAGTCTAAAGAAATTAAATGTGATTTTCTGAATTGTGACAGTAGTAACTTTTTTCCCTATTTAATTTCATTTTTCTTCTGTTGACTAGTTCAGTGGACATTTGTTCTTTAGTACAATTTTTAAAACCTAATGGTATCTAATGCTACATTAAAGTTGTTTAATAAGAGTGCCACGCATTCTTCCCCTTGGAAATGAGCTCAATTATCATTTTGCTTGCTAGTATTCTTGGGGGTATACTGCAAAGAATTAATTGTATTAATCAAATGCTGCATTTAGCTAATCTGTAATACAAGCTCTATTTTTATAAAATGTGTCATACCATGTCTTTACTCTAAATACTGTAAATACAGGTATAAATTTACAATAGTACATTATAAATATAGTAGATGTATAAAAATAAAAGTAAATTCATTATAGCATTTTTGTAGCACGTAGAACATGACTCCCTTTGGAAGTGCTGTGTTCTGTTTCGGGCTGTCCAGTACAAGGAGGACTTTCATATAACTGAGTCCAGCTGAGGGTACCCGAGGTAGTCAGGGATCTGAAAGATGGGAAACTCAAAGAAAACATCATTCAGCCTTAAGAACATCAGTTCAGTCTTCAACTACCTAACAGGACAGTGTAGAGAAGACAGAGCTAGGCACTTCCCAGAAATGCTCAGTGGTGGGAAAATAGGCAACGGACGCGGGAAATTCTGATTAGATTTTCACTGTGTGGGTGACCACGTACTGGAAAATGTTTCTCAAAGAGGCAGTGGTATTTCCATCCTTCAAGGATTTCAATACTTGCCTGGCTGCATCCCTGGTCAACCTGATGTAAGTGCCCTGCTTTGAGCATGAGATTGGATTAAATGACCTCTGGAGGCCCTTCCAGACTCCGTGTTTCTTTTATAATTACGTATATATAAAATGAAATTAATTGAGCTCAGTAGTATAATAAAGCAGTAATTTCATAGAATTTGATTGAAGCCAGAATAACTAAAAGGAATAAAAACAAGAGGGAAAGTGTTTATTGTGTACATTTAAGTTGTATAATCAGAGTTAATTGTAAACCAAAGGAGAGTTTATCCAACATTTACTCACAAGAGCAGCAGAAACATCTGGAATTCTCCCAGGGACTCCAAACATCGTGTCTTACCCACCACATGCAGAATGACTGCTTAATAAAGAATGATGTATATCTGGGCACTTAGAACTTGTATTTAAGCATAGAGTTTGGAAAACCTCGGTCGAAGATTGCTGCTCATTTTAAAAATGAGTTCCCTGGCACACTCATCCGTCTTCTGCAGAAAGCTGCTTCTTGGATGTAAAATGCTGTCTTTGATACAATGTGATGGTGTAGGACTGTCGACTGAAAAATATCAGAGCTCTTTATACATTCCTCAGAATTTCATAGCCATTATGCATTCAGAATATTCTTTTATCAACTACCCATGTAATGGTATTAGTTATCTGTATAGTGAGAGATGGATGTGCAAATCTGTATTCTAAGTATCCTTGTGAAATTTCATTTTGAGAAAAGTATTTGTGGAACATTCAACATAGAAATAATATTATTTCAAAAGGATAAATGCAGAAAAGCAGCAGTCTTTGCTATGAGTAAAACTGCATCCTAAATGTGCTTTACAATAACCCAGTCTTAACTCTTTCAATATTTTTGCATTTTGTTTGAAATATAAAATATAAACTGGAAATGAAACAGATTTTATAGCCCAATTCCATTATTTAAATAACTCTGGGCTCTGACATTGAAAGCTACAATTCTGTCTGGAATCAAATTGTGAGGATGAGTTATAATTCCGTGATGGAAACACTGACTAATCTCAGAGTACGTAGATGCTAATTGTGCCATGTAATGCATTAGTGAACACGTTACGAATAAATAGGAATTAAATACTATTGGGCAGTCTCAAAGGTCAGCTCAGAAAAGATCTCGATTATAAGGTGTCACAGAAGGAGCTAATGTGGTTTTTCTATTGGAAAAGGCTAAGCTCAGTGCAAGCCTGTTGTACCAGAACAAAGGGGAAGAACCATGAGCACTTCACTGTTGAAGAAACAGCCAAACAAGGTCTCTGAAGAAGACAAATCCATCCTCATCTCTGCTCTCCAACTGCCAAGGAGAAGCAGGCTCTCCCTGCTGTGCACTTTCCAAAGACAGACTTTCCTAACTCTATAATCTTGCAAGCAAAAATGCAAATATTATTGTGCCTTTCTAAAAAATGCAATTATAATGACAGCTCTCACACTACCTACACATACAAATGGCAACAACAATGGTTCCTGCTACACAACAAACAGGTAACAGAGCTGGAAAAAAGTGTTTCCTCATGTAACATCTCTCTTTGTGGGACGTGTATCATTATGGGCAAAGGGCGGTGGCTTACGATGGATTTAAAATTATTAACTTTCCACCTAAAATACAGATTTTAAAAAACTTTTTTTTAAGATTATAAAATATTAACATATTTTTTACCTACATGAGTGGCTTTCAGGTAATAATCTGCTTAGAAGTGAAATATTATTACTATAAAAAATCATAGTTCAAGATTAAGTTAACTAAGATATTACATGCTCCTTGCTGATTATTATTTGAAATACATATTTATTTCATTTTTAGATGATTTTTTTGATGTTCTGAAAAACAAGAACACTTCTATTTTCTTGGCACCGTTAGTTACTTCATTTTACAGACCCAGCATTTTCCTCTAGTGTTTTCTAAATTCTCTAATCTTTTTTAAGCTGGTAGTCGGAGAGTTTTGCAAGTGAGTAAACATTCGCATTGAGAGCCAACTGTTGCAGATACTGTTTTTGAAATGCTATTCTGCAGCAGAACTGGCCTAGAAGTGACTTAGTGAATTTAATACAAAGCCGATTCATTGTTGTATATGTTGTGTTGCTGCTGATATTTATGAGAAATTTTGTGTCTTTCTGTGTATAACCCAGTTTAAATGCTAGTGAAGGAATTTCTATTTGGCTTGAAGATAAAAAATATAGCCTCAAAATTTTGTTGTAGTTAGTATCTTGTGTGCTAGGTCAAAGACCAGTATTTGATGAATCCTGCAAAGAGCTCTTGCAAGCATCCAGATTTCCAATTGCTCTTCCAACATGGAGCTGGAGAATTGGAATGAACAGGAGAAAAGAAGGAGGATTGTGGAGAGTTGTTTTACTTCCAGCTGGTTGAGATGGACATCTATTAAATCAACTTTTCTGCTTTATTTTTACATAAAATCAATTGCTCTGATAGTTTAAGTGTTATCTCTCTAACTTTGAGCCTGTCTGTTTGTATTGTTGTCTTTAAAGCATGATACACTGATAATGGAGAAGTAAAATGGAAGAGAGGCATGTGGGAGAAGCTACCCTCAGAACTCAGTGATAGGTTAAACTACCAAGGCATGTTATAACTTTGAGCAAAAAAACTGGAAGACTGACAGTGCAGGTGGGGGATTTAAGTTCCTTCTCTCCAAAGGTACCCTTAATCTTCGTGCTGCTTTCAATTTGGCTTGCATTTCCTTCTCTTTCCTTGCTTACTTTCTCCTTAGGCCTTTTTCTGTTCTTTGTAATTTCCAGCAATAGGAGTATAAATCTGTAGTAATATCTAAGTCTTATTTTTAATAACAGCAGCAGTTTTAGTTTTGACTTTCCTTGACTTTCCTGAGCACTGCTCAGCTGAGAAGAAGAAAAAAGACAAATTGCACTCAGATGCTGAAGATACTGAAAATAGAAAGAAAAAATAAATTGAAGACTGGCAAAAAGGAGCTATACCTCTTTAGCTGCATCGGTTCTGGATAGCAGATACAAAAAGAACATGGAACTTACAGAGGGAGAAATCTAGGCTATGCGTGTAAATCAAAGATTGAGGGTCTTTTTACAAATCAAGGTTGGTGAGGCTTTAAAAGCCAGTTCTAGATTCACAAGTGTGAGTTCACTGATGGAGAAAGACCTGTAGAGAAGATTGTTAGTTTTTCGGATTGAATGTTAATAGGAGTTTGAACAGAGTAGCATGTGTGTGGTGGCAGATAAGAGGGACCCATAGTGGTAATGAGGCTTGACAGCAGAGAGAGATCAATCTGGGTTGTTCTGAAAGAAAAAGGACAAAGATGAGAAAAAGGCAGCAAAATCAGAGCTCTTCCTCACGCACACTTCAGCAGCATGAGAGGAGGAGCAGCAGGAGGATCAGACCTCAGGATGCGATGGTGCCATGGTGTCAATAACAGAAAGGACAGGTTGTCAGAGGTGATAGGAGAAACTGTATCATTTTTAAAAGGGAAGGAGAACGGTGAAAGATGGATGTGCAAAGTGTCTGACAGGGTGAGAAGAGAAAGCTGGTGAAGCTAAATTAAAATAGGTGATGAGTAAAGGGAAATAATTCAGAGTTAAAGGGGTTTGGAGGTGTCCGTAGTGCAAAAGTAATGGTATGCTGAACGGATGGATATTTCTAAGAAGTGTTTAAAAAGATGTGAAAGTGGGGTCAGAATCACTGACCTTCCAACGTCACTATAGAAAAGGAAGTTTCCTAGTAGATCTGGAAGTGCAGAGGTCTGCAAAAGGTGAGAGGAGCCAGAAGCCATCAAGTGGTGGTGGAAGCCAAGAGGAAAGGATGGACACCGAGCTGGCGTAAAGCTACTGAAACGTGAAGGTCCTGCAGTGGGTGGGGACAGCCAGCTGGGTGCAAATGGCAAGAGGGTGAACTTGCCTGTGGCTTTGGAGGTTCTCTGCTTGAACCAGGCCTTGACTATGCCCTTCAACAAGGCTCTAAAGATATACTTTCATAAAAATGTTCCTTACGGTATATTTATAGAGCAGAAATGGAGTACAGTTGGTGCTAATTTGAACTCCTGCAGGTAGTAGTCTTCCTCTAAGCTGTTATGTGTTTTCTAGTTGTTTCCGGAGGAGTTTCCTTCTCCTCTCTGATACTGGTTTTGAATTGTATTCCTGACTCCTGACCCCCATTGTTATGCCAGATAGGCAAAAATGAATTTAAAGATGTGAATAACTCCATGCATAGATATCCTCAGCTAATAAACACTGCCTTAAATTTCTTCCATTTTACTTCTTTCTTCGGTTCATTTTAAGTGTCACTTCTTTACTACATCTTGACATTTAATATGAAGCATTTCGTCTGCCAGAAATACATCTGAATTTCCAGCTCAAGAGTCCAATTAAGAAAATGCTCCCAAGTGCATGCATTTTCCCTTATTGAACTTCAAGTTCCCTGTAATGTCATGTACAATACAAGTTTAAAATCAAGACTTTTGAGAAAGGAATAGTTTTAATCTAAAATATGACCTTGCCTGCTCACTGTGCTTCTCTACCTTCAAAATATGGGAGCAACAAGCTGTCTTTCAGTCACTATATTGTCCAATTTTTGCTTAGTACCTTTTTTTTTTTACAGGTATTTGCTTATGCATCCCTATATGTTGATAAAGTTGTTGATATCTTTCTGCTTAAATGTTTATGAGATTAAAAAGTGTAATGGCAACTAAAAATATAATACTGTTTTATGTATTTCTATTAAAAATTTTTTTTTCTGTTGTAAATTAATTTGATACTGGTGTAAATGACTGACGCTGAGCAGTGATGAACAAAAATCAGGCTTTCTCCTCTTCACGCTTTAATACAAATTAAAGACACACAGCAAGAAAGAAACCTGTGTTGTTCAAACACCCATGTCACAAACTGATGGTTTCTCTAAAGCTGTTCAGGTCTTTCTCAGGAGCTGCTGGGTCCCATGTGTAGGGCTCTGCTTGTGATAACCGGGCTTTGTGCTGCTGGGGCTTTTCAGTGCAGTCATGAGGACCGAGAATGAAAATGGTCAGCTCTTTTAATCTGAGGAGGTCTCATTGTAGAGAGTTTGCTCATTGTATTTGATTGTTGCAAGCAGGTGAAGCAACTGAGTTGTTAACAGGAGATAAGGTGGGTTCAGTTGTCTCACCATGTCATGTCCTTCCAGCAAAGCAACTCTGTGCTGACATAGAAGGGGAACCCATTTGTTGTTTCATGGTGAATGTGACAGCACTGCCTGTGACAGAGGACACATAACGCTGATTACTCCTGTTGAACAATGCAGTATAAACAGGGAGCGTCTCCATCTTTTCTAAAAGGTTCTTGTTAAAAGTTTTTACCTAGAAAGGACTTTTGTTTAGTCTAGTATCTTCACAGCCACCTCATGTTATTTTATAGACTGTTCTGTTGGGATTTTTCTGCTTTATATTGATGAAAAGTATGTGTGTGTAACTTTTTATGGATGGATTAATGTAAAAGATTTTTGGTAGAGAAATCTCTGTCCTCAGCTGCATAATCCAAAAAGCATACTGCAGTCTTATCGACACTCCCTTGATCCTGTGACCAGTGTAAACAGGAGACAGTTTATAGAAGGATGGCTTTACACTTAAGAAGGAAGAAAAGTGAAATAAAAACGATCACAGTTTATATATAGTCAAAATTTTAGGAAGCTTTGATTTTGAAATGCATTCATCAAAGTTTAGTTTTCTTCTCCACCCTGTTTCACTGGGTGACAGGTTTTCTACAGGAAACTGCATCTCCAAGAATCCCATGGGAGGAGAAATCACACCTGTAGTACATAAGTTTTGGGATTATAAATCTTCATTCTGAGGTAATTTGATGATCTTAATACCAGGATTTGGGGCGTAGCAAATTTAGTTAGATACAATTAAAGAGGGCACAAAGACCAGTGAGAGGCCATCTCCGAAGCTCTTCTTTAGAAATAGTGTATTTACTGTAAACATCTCAACTATATTTAGTTGAATTCAGAAATTTGTGTTTAAGTCCATGTGGACTGCTATTGATAAAAGTAGGCTGGTTCAAGCCCACTGCTGGTTGAATCTCTGGGCATGTACTAGGACCAGCGAGTAATAGAGCTGTTGTCTGGCTTTCTCATTCAAGAACTGAGGTTTACTGCTGTGTATGGATTTTCAGAAGAGGTTTCCTCTCCAAGGCTTAGACATTGCTGAGGCACTTGATTTTGCACTATTCAGTCCTGTGCTGCCAGGCTTGAGCATGGAGCTCTATTGCACATGATCAGATAAATGACACGATGGTGAACAGCACTGGTTCCGTCAGGGTGCAGCCTGTGCTTCACACACAGCTCTGGCCTCACCGGCGATTGATTGCAGTTAGTTTCATGGGGACTACAGTCATCTTTCAATAATGATAATTTTCCCCACATGGTAGACTGTTTTTCTTAAATCAGTTCACTTTTCACCCGTTTTATTGACAACTGCAATAGTTAAACAATGTATTCTTTCTATTAATTAAAATTATAATCATCCTAACACCGCACTCAACATTCGGGTGAGGTATATGAGATAATTACAAGCAACCCCACCTTTCCAAAGAGAGGCTTGGTGATTTTGTAGTATCTTGGGCTTTCTAAAGCCTTTCTAGTTGTTATTAGCTGTTTAGGGATTTTAGCAATTTGGCTGAAAGTAGACAACTTCTCAAAACCAAAAGTTCAGAGCTTGTTTGAACAGTCTGAAATTGCAGTGATGGGGATAGCAAGACAACATAGACATCACTTAGGGTATGCAAAACTAGATAGGAACGAGTGCCAAATGAATCAGAATGGAATTAAATTTTACTTATTACTCTGTGAGTGATAATGCAGCTGAATAAAGAGCAGTTTTCTTTTTGCAGGCCAACTCCAATTAGTATACCGGCGTTGGTTATATTTTCACAGACACAACTCAGCGCTTACTGTGTTACAAGTACGTGATTGGAAGGACACTCTTTGACTTTCCACTGCAGTTCCCTGCAATTGGGGTTCGTACTTTGCTACTTGCCGGGCCACGTCATGTAAAGCTTCTGTTCAGGAACAGTGTTAACAGTTGTTCCAGCCCTAATGATTAATCTGACTTGCAGGAACCCTGCTTACAGCACTTTCCTGGTTGTATTTTGCAATGAAGTAAATGTCTGATCTGGTGTGTTGGCTGATTCATACGGCTGCGCTCAGTCTCTTTCCCACCAGCTCTTGCCCGTATTCAGTGCACTGTGCAGCTCTTTGGGAGACTCGGGGGCTCCGCTCTTTCAAGTGAGCTGGAATATTTCCATCCATGTTCAGCATCTTGAATTTTCATTAGAGTGGGAGATTGCTTTAGTTTCTGAGTATCTGTGTGCTTACAAGTCTGTCTGCTCAGACTGTAGACAAAGATGTCTTTTACTGCCATTTGTATAGAGCTGTGAAGACGATGTATTTGACGGGGCGGTGGAGCAGGGGAAAGGAAAAGTAGTGTACGTAAAGCTTGTTGTACATTTGGGAACCTTATCCGATCCCTTTGAAAACATAAAATAAGGCTGAACTTGCCATGCTGAGACCAAGACCTCCCTGCTCCTCCAGAAGGAGTCAGAGAGAGGAGGTGGGATTTCCCTGGGAGGTGGCTAGGTAAGAGCTGGAGCGAGCAAACAAAATGTGATTTCTTCAGTGACTCTACGGGGATCATTGTCTTTTTAAACACTCTGAATAAGGCTGCAGAGCTGTCGTTGGGTTTGAGATTTTTCCATGATTCTGCATGCGTGCAATGATGTCAAATTTTTCTCTGATCCCGCACAGCTATCTCAGTATTTACTTGCAATATTGCCATTGTACTAAACCATTCTTATTAATGAAATAATGCACGTTAGGAATATTGCAGCATTGTGTTCAATTTGCACCCTGAACTACCTATACTTATTGGTGTTAGTGGTATCACCTGGGATGCAAGTCAAACAGTACTTCCTACTGTTGGGTGTGTAGCCACAATATTTTTATTGGTACCAACATAGTGTTTTCAGACATGTGCACTACCATATATCTTGATTTAATGCTTACACATAAAAAAGAAAAAATAGGAATAATTTCTTATATTTTTTCTAGCATACAACACAAGATGGCTGATGGTAATTACATATCTTTAATGTACAATGTAACTCCTTAAATACCTAAGTGAAAAAAATAAATGAAAAAGGTCTATAAGAAAAAGTACATGAGCCAACAGTGCAGAGCTTGATAATGTCTTGATTCTCATCCCTGCAGCTGTTTCTTTCTCTTCCCTCAGCAATACATTGAGTAGTGGGCATCCATCGACAAAATAGATGATGCTCACTTGTGATTAATTTGAATCAGATTTACATTTGAAAGACACCAAACTCTTGCTGAAAACTTGATGAAAGCCTCAAGATCTACACAGGCTTAAATTTAAAATAGAAAAGAAAATGTCTCTAAGTATTGGAATTTCACAATATAAAAAGCCATCAATAAAATCCCATTGTATGTAGGAACAGAGATGTCAGATATTCAGCAGAACTGCTTAAATGACTTTTCCTGTGACTTTCATAGTAACTACCCTTTTCATTTTTTTAAATTGACTTCCATTGAATTATCCAAACCAAAGTCCTGGTCTCTTAATTTCTTGGGAATTCTGCTGTTGGTTTCTGCAGCTCAGGATTGTAGCGCATGATTTGTGATTTTATTTTAAAGATAATCCAAAGAACACTTACTGTTTTGATTTTTTGTCTGTTTAAAATTCCTCATTGAGTTTTAATAGCCCAAATCCACCTATAAGCTTATAGAAATTGTTTCCAAAGTAAACTTGTTTGCCTTGGAGCTTCTCTCAGTTCTTTCCACTTATTTTGAACAATTTATTTACCTTGACCTTAGGTACCTTTCATTTCTGCAAGATTGTGCTCTTGATGCTTCAAGAAAGGATTCTGTAATAAATCTATAAGAAAATAACTGGGTTTTGGAGGTACATTTCTGGAATTATATTTCCGCTCAGGCATTATATATACATATATATACACATTATATAAGCTACAATACTGTGTATATACTACATTACATATAGTACATATACACACATTTTATAGAGAGAGATATATATGTAAAATACATACACATACACATTATATTTCTGCCCAGGCATTCCCTTTTCACTAGCAGAGTGCAGTGCAGGGATTTCTTTCTGACTGGAACATGCTAATCGTTGCATAAATTTAATTCACTCTGTGATGGTGAAGCTTCTAATATGGGAACTCTGCTTCCTCTAGCTACAGTATAGCTAAATCTAGCTAAAATATATTGTATTAAACAGAAAGGTCCAAATTATGTCCTCATCCACGTTTGAGAGATGTGTCTGATGTCACTTGTCTTAGAGTATATGACCTGTGAAAGACCTGGCTAATAGTGAAAGACCAAATATAAATACAATATTGCTTTTCAGTTCATAATGGAGCTACCAGACATGGCAGAAATTGCACTACAGTAAACCTGTTCTGCTCCCCCATCCCAGGGAAGAACTTAAAAGTAACAGCCCTGTCATTATCAGGTTGGTGTGCAAGACTCACCTTTTCTGCAAAGCTTTCCCCAGTAACTGGAGCAGAAGAATATCCCTTCAGGGCGCTCAGGGCTGCAGACAGACAACTAAACCACAGAGTAAGACAAAGATTTGATTGCCCCTCTTGGACAGATTTCACAATTGTGTGTATCAGGCTGTAACAGCAACAGCTGCAGGAGATAAGAAGATTGATAACGAAATGGTGAAAAAGACTGCAAAAGTGTGCAGACATTTAACATCACTGTCATTATGTGTGAAAATATCAAATGACCTACATAAAGCACAGGTTTAACATCCAAGAAATTATTGCTGTGAATTTTTTTACAGTCATTTAAGAGATATTTTCCATCTACAAGCTCCAGACCTCACAATGGTTACAATATAGAATAATTCCTGTTACCCTGTAGATACCTCTTCGGAATTGTCTGTAGTAGTTGAAAATCCTAAGATATTGAGTTCAAAATGGGCTGTAATTTTGATGTAAACAGGCTAATTAACCCGTATTTGTCATATAGAGCACTCTATAAGATTTGCTTTTCAGACTAATATTTTCAAGCACTGGCTGCATACCTTTATGTTATTTTGTAGATGCTGGATGTTGTGTAGCTTGAAATCCATGTGGCTCTTGGAAATTTTTTTTTCTTTCTAAATGAAGTAGATAATTAAGAGACCAAGGTAGGCCATTAATATGGTTGAGGAAAACAGGCCATTATTACGAAGTATGGGACTGGAACTGGAAATAACTAGAAGGTGTATGTCCTCAGTGTTACCTTCTTTTCTATTACGGTTGTGAAGTCACATAAAAGAGTGACCTTTTTTCTTTTATGTGATGCGCATTTGGGAAAAAGCCATCTTTCATGCTGCTGTGAAGAAAAGAAGCTCATGATCCTGAGAGATACGCAAAGGGAAATGTGTGAGCTTCCTCCTGAGCTTTATCCATACCCCACTGCTTTCCAGAGGATGTCATTGGAAGACAAAATGAATCATCTGGGTCAAAAATAAAGCAGTGAGAAGCCAGCAGTGCTGGAGCACAGCTTCTGATGCGTTCATTTTTGCTGAATGTGCCCAGTAAACTGACAGACTGAATCAATTGCCTTGCAGATCACCGGCACAGCTCCAGCAGGACCGACAGCACTGCGACTCCAAAGTAACTTCTGCTGTGCCAGAATTAGTAGTGAAAATAGTGTTAGTGATACACCTCCACAGGATCATTCCATGCTGAATAACATTACTGAACAGCTAGTCCGAGTGTGATACCGACACTTTCAGAGCTTGGAGGTGGCGATTCCTGCCCCTTTGCTGTTTGCCAGGAGCATTTGGAGCAGTTCAAGGAGCTTCTCAAAAAACCTGCTTCTGTAGTGAGCTGTGGCACAGCCCTCTGAGTCACTGCAAGGCGGCAGGTCCTGTACTATCTGATGTCACTCGTGATAGACGTATTACAAGGCCTTCTCGGATTTTATCTAGGATATAAAGAGATGCAGACCTTTTATTGGCCATCTGGCATGGAGAATAATTTCTTTCTCTCACGTCTGCATAAACCGTCATCTATTTTAGTTTTGCCTCTGAAGTTCTGAGCATGGTAATGTCTTTATTTTTTTTTTTCTGATTTTGAACAAAAGTTCATCATCACATCTTCAGAAATTTATTTTTATTTTAAAATTTCACCTTAGTTCTTGCTGTTCCTTCCTTTGAAGTCATTATGTTCTTGAATAACTCAGACCTTTCTCATCTAGCCTTTTCCCATATGGTGGCTTTTTATAATTCACTGAAGATTTTTATAGCTGTTTGATGAATTTTGTGCATTCTCGGACTTCTGTGGCAGAACACATTCCTCAGAATGAAGTCTTCTGAAGTCTTCCATATGATCCAGCTTTGCATCTCCGTCTTCCTTCAGTTACATATTTTCCTTTAAGTTTAGCTGTGGGTTTTATTATCCACACACTTTTATAAAGGTCTCTCGCCTCCAGCATTGGGTTCTTTTTCCCCTCTGTGGAACTCCTGAGACAGGCTAAAATGAGAGTTCCTTGTTGAATGAATATGTTCACATCTAGTTTAGACAAAATAATTGTCTTGTCCTTTAAAAACTCATGTAGGAAATGTCTTTTTAGAGTGAAACATAATCAAAAGGCCATACTTCATGCAAGGAGCTTCTCCCACAGTTCCTACTCTGGGTGTATTCATGGATTTAGAAGATGATGAAAATGGCTACCATCTAACTAAGCAGCAGGCAGTTTCCTTTCTCTTTGGGTATGGTTTTGCTGAACAATGAGAAGCGCCTTTGAAGCATATTGTAACGGAAGTTTCCCTCTGTCCTTGAAGCAATAAAGCTTCCAATAAAGTGAAACTGGCATCCACGGATGGTAAATTTTTCTTCCCATTAAAGTATTTAGGACCTTGTATTAATAGCACTACCCATTTCTCACGGTATTTCATGCGCTGACACCCTGGTGCACTCTATTTCCTTCCCTGAAAACCATCTCAAAGGTGTAGTCATAGCTGTCATTCCAGGCATACATTTTCTCTGTAGAGGGACACAGAACTTTTATGCCTGGCTTCAAAATTTCCCAGTAGGGATGGTCTTTCCTGTGGCAGCCATGCGCGATTATTCAACAGCAAAGGGAATTTCTGAGTGTGGCACCCTACTGAATAAAGGTGTTTCAGCACTCAGCATACTTGTCATCAATCATTTCCACAATCTACAGACTATTTTTCTTTATACCCTGCTTCCTTTTTGTTGCTTGAGCACGGTTAAGTCTTTAGCAAAAAGAAAATGACGGTGCCTTGTCAGAAACAAGTTTTACTGTACTTTGATTCATAAGAATAAAACCAAAGAGAAGGTTGCAAAATCTACCCACAGAATGCTCAGAAATCATTTTCCCTGGAGGAGCCACAGCTAAGGATATAAATGGCTTTTTTCTTCCTTTCCTAGACATTTTTGAATAGTAATTGGACAGCTATATTTTCTGTTTAAACTAGAATAGTTATTAAAATTATGGAATATATTGTAGTCTGTGAAATAAAGATCATCTGCTCAGAGGCACAGCATCTCTAGAAAAAAAAGATAGATGTCACACAGTTCTTCATATCAGCAGAATATAGAGACAGAAATGTTGAATCTAAAGCCCACTGAAGGGATGCTTGGACTGACCCTGAAGTTTGAGACTCATTCAGTTTCACTGAGTTCTCTCTACTCACCTTAAACTATCTTTTAAAATTTTCTTTTATGCCCTTTACAAACTCATTCCACCCAAATCTGCTGCACCTTTCTTCCAGCGAATACCAGAACATATCTAGCTCCATTTCCGTGAGTCCTTTCATTTAAATCTTAAAAATTGTATTTCTTTTCTTCAGTCATCAGTGGCATGTTTAGGGATGACACTCTGCTCTGTGTGCGTATCTTTCCTTGGATGTGGGCTTCATCGGTAATGCTGTAAAACAAGCAGGTACAGCCCACAAGTGTCACTTCTGTCAGGCTCCAGCCAAATGAGACACAGCAACAGCTCCCAGGTGATCAGGCCATTAGCCCGCACATTGCAGACTTTACTCTTCATTTAACAATTAAACACGATGTTCATGTTCTCTGTTCCTGGTAACTTGAGTGGCATATCTGATGAAAATGTGCTCTTCTGTTAAATATGTATTCATTGAGGATAGCCCAGGTTAATATGACAGATTTTTACTACTTAGATCTTGTATTTTTAGAGCATTACTGACTTGATTCATTGAAGCTAATCAATTAAATATGGTGCTGAACTGTTACAAATTATGTTTATTCCTGTGCATCAGAGAGTAACTTGAAGTTATTAGCAAGGAGTTGGATGGGAGAGTTTTATTTTAAAATCTTTGTTTCTTTCTCTTCATATGAAAGAAGGAATTAATGTAAAATATGAACTAGTGGTAGTTTCTCGTAAATATGTAGAAATGATTTCACGTTTATTTCAGTCACAATTTGCCTGCACAAAGACAGGAAGAGAACATTTCAGTGTTTCAGGAATTGCCCGTAGTTGTGGATATAGTAGCCTATAGCTTAGAGGGATGACAGTATTTCTATATGATACAAGTCATCTACTTCTAGCATGTCTATACCTAGTATCTATGTTTCTAAATGATAAGCATTCCTCAAAAAGAAAATAACTGTGGATTTAACTGTAGAAATTATAAGCCTAATTAAAACCACAAATCCCTGAAGAGTATGTTGTTGCTGTAGTCTTTGACTTTCCCTTAGAAATTGTAATGTGTTTCTTTTTTTACTAGCATATAAAAAGCATCATTCAGAAAAATAAAAGAAAATCAACAGCCCAAAGTTAGGTTAAGAATTTCATAATAATAGCAATAGGTTTGTTGACCTAGAAGAGTTTTTGTTCTGATGCAATTATTCTGCCCCAAGAACTCTTGTTATTAATACCTCAGTGAGAGGAGTTTCCTTCTGGAAGGTATGAACGTGAATATATTTTTGTGTGTGTGATTTCATTTGGAGATAATTTATACAGTTTTAAGCCTGTCAGAGTCCCAGCTACTGTGGTGAACACAATGTTAATATGTGTAAGTCAGCGAGACACTAACATGGAAGGTGAAGTAGGAGCTGCAATAGCTCTGGTATGCTCTCCACTATTAGAAGCTGTGAAAGCGATAGCAATAACAATGGAAATGTGTCAGCATGAAAAACGGATATGTAGGGCAGATTTTGATGATTCTAAATGGCCAGAAAAGATGGTTCAAAAGAGGAGGCTGAGACACTAAAACTGACTAATCTCTTTTTTTTGGTAGAGTTGTTGTTGGAGATCAATCTATAGTCTGTCATTATCACATGGAATTTGTCCACAAAACCCTAGACAAGGAATAGGAAAATAGTGAAGCAATTTCTCCTGCTTCATGACAGGATTGTTTTCGTTAAGGATGTTTTTACTGTCATACAAATACTAGGAGCTCTGTGCAATTGTTTGGCTAGCCTCAAAACTCTTCAATGAGACTCCTTTCCTGATACTTGAAAGAGAAAATTCTTGGATCTTTCTCCCTTACTTCATGATGTGATCTATCCATCCTGAAAGCAGTGACCATCTCACTCAGTTCACACTTGCAGCTGACAGGAGCTGTGAAGTGCAATCTCTGTTTCTGTGGCTTCCATAGTTTTAATCACATTCCTTTAGAAATTGTATCAATCTGCAAATTGTTTGTAATCCCTGGTTTTGGATACGGGGCTTAAAGTAATTGTAGTACTTGCTGCTGTTACTAATGATACCATCAGAGCAAACTAGATTTAAAAACCCTTGAAGTAATACATTAACTTGGTATGTGTTACTTAATGCATTACTTAATATGTGATCTGGATGAGGAGATTGAATGCGCCCTCAGTAAGTTCACAGATGACACCAAGCTGGGTGGGTGTGTCGATCCACTTGAAGGTCGGGAGGCTTTACAGAGAGATCTGGACAGGCTGGATCGATGGACCAAGGCCAATTGTATGAGGTTTAGTAAGGCCAAGTGCTGGGTCCTTCATTTGGTTTGCAGGTCTGAGGAAGAGTGGCCGGAAAGCTGCCTAGGACCTGTGTGGAAACTTATTG
>NW_010387755.1:0-9465 GCF_000710305.1 Buceros rhinoceros silvestris
ACAGTGCACAACTAACTCATGAAATTTAGCACTCCATGCTAAATATGAAAGATAAGCTGTGATTAAAAGTGAATACTTTATCTCTTATACTCTGGGAACCCTGAAATATGAAGTTACTTGTTAGTGGGGAAAGAAAGAAAAAAAAAACAACAAAAAAAAGACAAATTACAGCTGCTATACATTGACATTTTGAAATGGGTAACATAACGATTATCTTGTTTGCTCAACATGACATTTTATAGTTTCTCAATATTTTAGGATAAGGACTGATAAATTGCGGAACAGAGTATCTCAGAAACATTTTATTGATGCTCATATGTTTTGCAACTATCCAGATTTTTGTTATGTGTATCCATTCTCTCTGTATTAATTTTTTTTTTTATCTGTTAAAACCAAACATACATACTCCGGAACAACTTAAAATTTTAAAAAGGTACTGTAGATTCTTCGGGAGACTTTGTGATATGAAGAGCACTGATCACTTAAGGCAATATGCGATAACTTGTTGTAGTTGGAAATTAATAACCTGATCCTGAGTATTCTGAGTATTTGGAAATTACTTTACTGCTATGATAATATGTTGGGGGTTTTGTGTGTTTGTTTGTTTTTAACAGGTTGCTAGAGGTTTTTCTCAATGCCACAGTTGTGCATAGACTTTGTTCCTGTTAGTAAAATAGACAGATTCATTTGGTTTTAAAGTGGCATGCATGTGTATGATGGTTAGGACCATTTTTTATGGTTCCAGAACTGCTAGCAATATGTGACTGGATAACAGACATGCTATACGCACGTTAAACTTAAGTAGATAAGATTCTCCATAGAAACATGCTTTCCCTTAGGAAATAATAAGTACATGATAAGAACATTTCAAAACTAATGGAAAAAAGAAGAATGTTTTTTATCTGAAGTAGACAAAAGATGCAGAAAGATAAAAATTATATGTTTTGAAATTGTTGCTAATTTTGAAAATCTTGCTTATACTTGGATTTCACGTGGAAACGTTTGTTTGGGTTTTTTTCCTTGGTTTCATGTTTTCATTGCAATTTACAATTGTAAAGATTCTCTATCACAGTCTTTTCCTTATGTAAAAATAGAAGAATTGTTTTCAACTTATGCAGTGATTGTCCATTATAAAAATAGCCAGTTGAAAAGCCTGTCTGCCTGAAGAGCTTTCATAAGTATCATGGTGCTGTCAGAGAAACGCCAACATACAATATCAGAGAAGTCTTGGAAGATGGATTACCCGGAAATTTTCTCTACTTTGTGTTTTGAATTTTTATTGAAGTACACTCCAGTTTAAAATTAATAATATGATACTTCTGGAATTAAATGGTACCTGGGAGAACAACAGAATCCAGCTGAGGCATACCTTTTTATTTATTTTTAAAAAAGAAAGTCTAGACAGAAAAGAAGTGAGTTATTGACAGGCAAGAGTTACGAAGACTCACCTTAGATTGATTTCAACCCCCATTTCCCTCTCCTTTCTCCCTTTCATCTCAGATACTCTAGCCAGTATCAAGCATTTGTTCCCCAACTTCTTATTTTGCTGCTGTAAAAAGATGGTGGGAGGAAGTGCACATGTAGTTTTTGTTTTCCATCCAGAGGCAGAGAACTGACATGAAGGAAGGCTGGAGATAAGAAGACATCCCACTGATATCTGGACCTCTTGCTCTGAGAGCAGTGCTGCAGCATGATTTAGTTGCCAGAAAAGCAAGAAAAACTGTTCATGCCATTGAATATGTGGACCTCTTGCTCTGAGAGCAGTGCTGCAGCATGATTTAGTTGCCAGAAAAGCAAGAAAAACTGTTCATGCCATTGAAAGTGGGGACAGAATTTCTCACTGGTTTTCATGAGATATATTTTCATCCTGAATATAGAACAAGTTTCATGTTTAAAGCAGAAAGCCAAACCTCTAGTTAAAAGAGACATTATTTCCAAAAATTACTCACTTCATTTCAGCTCAACATTGGAGGGAAGTGTTGCTTTGCGGTTGTTGCCTTTAGCTCAAAATTTCTTTTCAAATTAAATACTTCTATGAGAAGTTTCCTAAATAAGGACTTTCCCAAATACTAACATATTTTGAAAAAAACCTTAATGATAAGGAACAATATATACTGTGAGCCAACACATGTTGAGTGATTTTTTTCTTCACAGCTCTTTGTTTCTTTTCTCATAAATATCAGATGGTAGCTTTGTGCATGTAACACACGCTTAAACTTTCATGTTTGAGAATGAAAGTTTCTGTCTGTACTATGAATGCATGTATACTTCATTACTTCTGCCTAAGCTTTTTATTGCTTCTGGTCACTGATGTTAAGATAGAGGACTCCAGACCACAAGAGAATATTAACAGATGTTGTATTTTACTGTTTCCCTTGCAATATACTTGCTGTTCAAACTTTGATGAGTCATCTGATCACACTGTGTCTACAAAGTGTAAAAAAGTAACCAGTGATCAGTTAATAATTTTCTTGAATCTTCAGATAAAAATTGGTAAGATATTAACCTTCCTTGCTGAGATCATTTTTGCTATGAAGATATCCCTGAAGAATGACCTAGTTATTTTGAGGTTGTGCCATCCTTCTTCAAAGTTGTTGAAATCTTTCATGCAAACATCTGAATATATGTAACAACAACAAAAAAATCTATGTACTTATAAAAGAGTATGTCTAAACCTTATTTTTGTTGCGCAAAAGGCAATTCAAACTTCCTCTTCTGCTACACTGAGTTCTTAAAGTGATTATTCATACAATTTCAACACAAGAATATTCTGTGGAGGAAGAAGAAGGATTTAGAATAAGAACACACTGTCACAAGAAATGTAGTGCATCCATGATTAAATTGAGTTTAGTAACCAGGAGGAGACCAGCCAGTGGAAAGGTCTATAGCAGCTGTCAGCAGTCTCCTGGAGTGGTTTAGACGATCTGTTATTGATCTCCAGGCTTGATCTGTTTAATTCTTTAGAATAAAGGAAATGATGAACAGTGGCTTTAGGGGAATGTTAATATATCAGGTGAGAGTGAAGGAAATTACTGCTGTTCTTAACGATGGCCTGTTATTCCTGAATGTGATAGGTGATATACGTCTCTTCAACTAATCAGTGAAAGAGTAAGAGATGTAATCTTTGAGTCAAATCTAAAACATACCAGTAAATGTTCAGTAGCAGAAAAGAACAGAAAGCTTGTGTCGATCAGCTGAGTCAATTCAGTTTATTCTTCCCTTTATCTTAAAGAAAGTTTGGTACAAAGAGTTCTTGATTACAGTGGGAGTATAGACTGAGACAAAGAGAATATTTAGTGAAAGCAATTGAAGTGCAGAGCTGTGGCTTTTTGACGTGGCAATTAAAATTAGAGGTATCCAAAGCTCTGGGGTAAGAGTACCTTCTGTCTAAATCCACTAATCACTAACGTACTGCTATAAATTGCTCCAGACAATGAAGGCTAATCATCTAAGTGCTCTCTTTTTTTGTCAAGAGGGTTAAAATAGAAGTTTCAGAGGGCAGCTGATGCCATCATCTGATAAGCGTCTCGGGGAGCTGATTTGAAAACCTTCTGAGTGCACTGATGATTTCCAGTTGTTTCTGCAGCGGCCATGGGTGGTCAGGGTGCATAATTGCTCTTTAGATGTTTCCTCCCTTGTCTGTGAAAATCTGCTCTGTGTTACACACATATAACCTATGTATATTTAAATAGCACATATTTGAAGTTGGTATGCTTTGCAATTAAAAACAACCTCAAACTCACTGTGAATGTCCCTACTTCAGAACCTCCTTGTGACAGTATTTCACTGAAGGACTATTTTTATTTACTTTCTTCCTCTTCTTATACATACTGATTTGTTTTTCCATGTACTTCATTTACTGACACTCAATAGCAGCATTTATGAAATATTCTGCTTTTCATGATGTTGATTTTCAGCTCTTTTTTTGTTGTTGTTGTTTTTTTGGTTATCTTTGTTCGTTTTAGATAAAAAACTATTCTGAAGTCTTCAGAGGAAGTTGAACAAGCATTTTCTTTTAAAACGTACTTTTAGGAATAAATCATGTATCATGGAGGCAGAACAGTGAGAAACAGGACTTTCAAAGTCTTCCCTCCTCCATTGTTCAGAGATTAATCCCATTCTCAGGGAGCTATTTAAACCAGCAAAACTAGCTACCCAACTTCAATATTCCAAATCAACTTGATAATTTTAACAGGATTAACTCTGAATGTGGGGCTTTACTGATTACAGTTAAAGCTCATAAATAAAGGATTGTCACTAATTTCTTGATTTTAGCCTCACACACAAAAAAGTAGTTACACTATGAGCATCCTCACACTATATCTTTGATGAGGAACATACCTTCTCTCTAACAACAGATACATAATCCCCGATGCTTCAAAAATCTGTCACTCCTCAACAGAGGGATAATTTTACACCCCACCCCTCCCCCCAAAAAAAAGAAAAAAAAGAAAAGTGTTTGATACAGAAGCTGAGCAATCTTCAAGCAACACTAAGGAAAGGAAATAGCCTGTTACTCAAAAATGTATGGGAAGACTGGAGATCCTCTGCTCCTAAACATAGCACATCACTTTTAGCACTTTCTAGCAACCATAGAGCTTTCCGGCTTCTGGCTGGATTCATCACCAGCCTGTTTACAGCACTCATAGACAGCATTTACATGAAATGGGAGAAAAACATCTAGCCAGAAACTAAAGTTCCAAGAACTCTAGCTCTAGCTTAAATTTTTACGTGCACGCATGTCTGTTTCTGGGTGCGAGAGAACTGATGGAAGAAAAAGTCCCAAGCAGCAGGAGGCTGTGCCTGTGAGTCACTTTAACACGTAGCCCAAGGAAGATTAAATTAATTTGAATTAAAAAGATCAATTAGTACCACTAATATTACTGTAATTAGGTAGGTGTCAATAAGAAGGAAATAGAGAGGTATTCCATAAATGGATATGTGCATATACATGCACGTGTCTGTGTGTGCATTTTTTTATTATTGTGTTAGCCTTGACAGAGGTTGAAATGAAGAAAAGGGTTGCCTGTTTTAAGGATAGCTAGAGTTAATCTTGCAGTGGTAAAGAAACCACAGCCATGACTGCGTCTCATGCACATGTGGGCATGGAAAGGATTGTCACAAAGCAGCAGTCCTTCAAAATGTCCTAGCACAACCTCTCTTTTTCTTGTTTGGGTTACACAAAGGACTAGAAGCAATTTGTTTCTCCTGAGGTCAGCCTGATCTGTGACCGCAGATGGGGAAGGAAGTCTATACCTGAGCTTTTGATTAATTCATCCCAACTGCTCTCTTCTTCAGGAAACAAAATTAAGTA
Source organism: Buceros rhinoceros silvestris (assembly GCF_000710305.1). Classification (NCBI taxonomy): domain Eukaryota; kingdom Metazoa; phylum Chordata; class Aves; order Bucerotiformes; family Bucerotidae; genus Buceros; species Buceros rhinoceros. The sequence goes on from NW_010387755.1 coordinate 5,315, forward strand.
ATTGGCTTCAGCCTGAGCTTTGAAACACATTGAGATTGATAAGAAGAAAAAACACTGGTCCATTGAACTCTTCACACTTACCCTACCTGGCTTTTAGCTAACATATATCACAGCAGTTCTGTTGTCAGAACTGGGCCAATCCAACTGGACTCAGGTTTTGAGTCCTAAACTTCACTTTGCTGTCCTTCATTTTAAACTATTTTTGGCAGCTGTATTTGCTCTCCTGTTGTTGTTAGCATTTCTGGTGACACATCGTGTATTTCTACCCCAGCCTTACTAAAATACCACACACACATACACCCCCCCACCGCAAGTTACACATTGTACAAAGAAGCGGTTCACATGCCTGTCTTGCTCTGCTTCCAGCAATGGCATCTGGTTACCTTCAAGAGGCTATGTGAGCTCCCTCTGGTGGCTAATTGACCTTAATCATATGAGAGCCACTTTGCCAGAGACCTGTCATAGGGAATGAAGATAGAACTTTGGAAGAGAAAGATGGAGATAGTTTAGTTTAAAATAGTCTACAGTTTTTTTGGCCATAAGAAACACCAAGGGGAAAAATGAACACAAGGAGCAGTCTGGATGTTCACTGAAGCCTGGAGGCAGGGAGATTTTATTCCTTTTTACTTAGATTTAACCCAATCTCCATTAATGTGGGGAAAACTTTCTTGCTAAGCTGGCAGGGTAACTTACTAAGTAAAAAGTCATAGAATCATAGCATCACAGAATCATCTAGTTGGAAGAGACCTTTAAGATCATCAAGCCCAACTGTTCACCCTGCACTGCCAGGGTCCCTAAACCATGTCCCTCAGAAACAAATCCACATGGCTTTCAAACACCTCCAGGGATGGGGACTCCACCACCTCCCTGGGTAGCCTGTTCCAATGCTTCACAACCTTCTCTGTAAAGTCTGGAGGAAGGTGTCTGGACTTGGCTCCCTAGCAGGGGCCTCTAAAGAAGCTTGGCTGAAGCAGGATGTTGTATTGAAGTCGAGCATAAAATACTATTTATTTCATTGAAATTAGCGCTGTCCTCCCAAGATCAAAAGGTTGTCAAGATCAAAAGAAGTGGGATTTATTCCCAAATCTATCCAGATGCTCCATTCCAGCCTTCCAATTGTTGCAGAAAGGTGAACAACTGCAAATTACATGTGGTATAAGATGAGATGGACAATGGTATGAATATATCAGGTCTTCGCATTTGGCTACAGCAGCTAATCATATTTCTTCATCCCAGACCTCGCAAATGATGTGCCATCAAAGCACTGTGACACTAACTCAGTTATTGATTGCTCTACAGTGCTAGCAACTGGGAGCCCTTCTTGGTGAGCTGCAAATACTCTTGTTGTCGTGCTCTTGTGATGGACGGCTAAATGCCAACATTAGGTACAATGCCTTAAACAGTTGGTTTCAGACAGGTGCTGCTTTGTCCTGTTAACTGGCACTGCCTGGCTGTGGGGAGCAGCCCCTGACCCCTGCCAGCTCCCCACCTTGGAGGTGCCAGTTCCACTGCCTCAGAGGAGGGTTAGAACCTGTTGCCAGGTGATCCACCCTCCTAAGTTTGGGGGCTTGTCACCACACATGCACAGGCACCAGGGGTCACTTTACGGTCATGGTAGTGGAGAGGGCAAAACCCACCGGGGACCCCAGACCCATTCAACTTCGCATGTCCTGGGACCCCAGACGTTTTTCTGGAACCATCCAGAAGGAGCAACTGTGCATGCTCAGCTGAGAAACTGATCCCTATAAAGGGAGAGACCCCGGTGTGTCTAAGGGGGGTGTATGTGTAACCCCACCAACAGCAGAACCTGCTGGGCACAGACGAGCATTGCTGGAGACCATTCCAAGGATGGTGAGACTTTCTCTATTCCCTTATTTTCCTCCTTCCTTTTCTTTCTTCTGCTACCTTCTCTGCTTTCCTACACCAGTGTTCTAGTTCATGCCAATGCCAAACCATCGTGGTTAAAATCATTTGATTTTGCCCAAATACTTTATCCGATACCCACACAGGGTTTAGCTAGTGTTATTCAGCCCATTCATTTGAATAAAGTTGTTTTGTGTTGTTCCTCTGAGTCCTTGTCTTGACTCTGCCAACTTTGTGGTTCTGCTGAGCAGAGACTGGCTGCTTAGTCGGTAACACCTTTCAGGTTGATCTCAAAGATTCACCTCCCTCACAACTCACCATGCGGTGCAAGACAACTCTATATCATGTCATAACAAGAAACAGTTTGGAAACTGATAAGGTGATGTCAGTGTTGCATTTATCTCTTTTCCTTTCCCTGTAAGCCAAGTTGTCTGACTTACCCTAGAACAGGCTGTAAGGAAGCCTCTCAATAACCATCAATTACTCTGGATTTGTCTTGATATGACCAGAGGGAGAATTTGGCCCTAGAGAGAGCAAGAGAGATTAAATATGTGTAGACATACACATACAATCACACACACATAACAATAATCTTCTAATTTCTTAAATATTTGGGTACAAAACTAACACTGTGTATCTTCTGTATGTTTAAATACAAAACATACAAATGTAAAGATTGCTTTGTTGTAACATATTAACTGCTGATTTTCAGCATGGATAAAATGATTCCAGAAAAAATATAACAACATCAGGTCCAACACAGCTATTGACATGCCTAATGCTTTTCCAGTTTCCTGCTTTTTTATTTATTTTTCAACTACACCAGATTTTTTACCTAGCTGACTTTTTCTTTCTCTGACTTAGCAGCTTTTGTTCAGTTCTAAGACATACTGCTTTGTCTCTAGAATGGCTGTTTTCTTATAGAAGAAGTAGGTACTTGAGAGGCCTGCTGCTGCATTTTGACACAAAACTTTGGTGGCAGGGTCAGCAGGTGAGATGATGTCTACAACCTGCAGAGTCAACCTGCAACACAAGGTACGCTGTGGAAACGCAAGAGGCCAGAGTTCATACTTGGAAAATAAGATGCAGGGTAGCTGATGATTTTATCATGCTGAGCTTGATATCAGTTGACCTCAGATCCTGATGTCGGTTAAGACTGAGAAGCTTAAGAGCTGCTCTGAGTCAGACAGTGGTAGTTTTCAGGGATTCTTGACAGCTAAAGATCAATGAATGACAGAGCAGTGAGGACACCCTGTATCTGTTCCTGCTGTCTGCATCAGAATATGAAGCCAAGTGAGTGTTGACTTGGTGCCTCACTGATGCTGGCTTAAAGCTTCTCTGTGCTGGGATTTCACAAGGCACAGTGTTATGCTCCCTCCCTTCGTATTGCCTGTTCCTAAATCATGGAAGAGCTGCCATTCCCTTGGTTTGGCCAAAGTGTCTGTCTTTGGCTACTGCCAGGAGAGGCAGTGCTGAACATGGGTGGCTGTCTCTGGTATGCTCTCCCAGCTTCCAATTGCTCAGGGATTTCTGCATCCTGGCTGCTCTCAGCAGCTACTAATGGCCTAGTCTTCATCAATTTATCACTATTATTGATTTTAATCCCCTGATCTGGTTAGCTTTCAGCATATCTCATAGGTGAAATTTCCACAGCTTAGTTGTCCTTTTTCCAAATTTGCTTTCTTTGGATTCATTAAAAGATTAGATCATGCAAAATGAGAGAACCAGATGTGATACTTGTTTAGAGTCAAAAGCATTCTCCTGTGAGTAAGCCACCAGGTAAATCACAGATTTCACTCTAGTCTTTCAGGTAAATCATGCTTATTATTAAATGATGATGAGTTTACAACAGTTGAACAGATAACCTTCTAGTACCAAACTGCAATTTTTTAAATGAAGAAATCCAGGTGCTTTCCATTTAAATTCTCTTTAAAACAATGCTGTGAAATACCATGTGAGAAAGAAAATAGAGTGCATGCTTACTTTGTACTGCTTCATGTCTCCAGTCAGTATTTATACAAAGGCAGAAAAAGCTTTTACTGTACCTTAAAAAAATCTAGATCTCCACATCTGTGGATCCTTTTTCCTCTGTAGCTCTCAAAGAAATTGTGAGGTTATTTAGTTAAATGTGTAATATTCTTCTGCCCTTATGTACAGGCTTGAATTTAGTAGGAGAGTAGAAAGAGCACTAAAGCAAACAAAGCTTTCCCTTCCCACCCAAATCCCACCAAAAAGAAAGTCTTTTGTTTGTCTGTTGCAGTACTACTCAATCTGTGCTGTTGTGCTAG
>NW_010387755.1:9570-77037 GCF_000710305.1 Buceros rhinoceros silvestris
GAAACCTGTGATGGAAGCCAGAGAAAAGATAGCTCCAGAAATCATTACATTTTCTCCTGTTTTACCCTTCACTGTGAGCATACCCACTTGTTACATCATCATCATGGAGGGAGAAAGGGAGCAAGGGAAGGAGAGGTTCTTACTCCCTACATATGCTAACACTGGTACTGCTGCTATGCCAGATTGCAAAAAGAAAATGTTAAGAGGTTTGGGTGAATTTTTTTTTTCCCCCAAAGCCTCACAGTCATACTGGAGTCTGTGTCTTCCAACTGGACATCTTCTGCTTATTCAGAAAAAATTGTTTCTTCTGGGCACTCAATGAGACAATTCTTCTAACATCATAGAAAATTGAACCTGTTTCCCATATGTCTCTCTAGTAGAAGCTTTAGAGTCTAGTCTCGCACTGTAGATGCTTGAGTTGCAAGTAGAAATCATGTGCTGTTACCTAGCAGGCAAGCTGCTCACCCCATTCTTTTCCACTCATATTCAAGCTTGAAGACACGTGAACATGCCAAGTTTAAAGAGAAGCAGCTGCCTAAGTTCTTTGCTGAGTCAGACTTTGGTGGTGTTAAAGGATTACCCACAGTGTTTCTAAAGTCATCCTAGGTCTGACAGCCTGTAACTCTACTAGGCATAGCAATGGGAACCCAGTCTCCCTTCTGATTGCTCAGTGCCAGACTCCTGACTGATTACAAGACCATCACCTTGCTACTTTTTCTCCTTGGACAGACAAAGATGACACACATGATCAGAAATTTTCTGATGGGAAGTTAACATTGCTCTTAATCTTATTCTAACTAACAAAGTTATTTGTAAAGTGTGTTCCCGGCAAGGCATAACTGAAGCCTTACAGTTAAAATATGATGTAATGGAAAGTAGTTTGGACTGAATGGACAGCTTTGAATGCAAAAGTACCTCATAAAGACAGAGCATAGCAAAAATCCTGGTTAAATACAAGTCAAGAACCTCTGGAATTACGAGAGAGAAGAAAAGGAATAGCTTGGAAGTGCTTAGGATTGAGGTCAATGATTAGTTAGTTTTAGATCAGAAATAATAAGACATGAGGCCAAACATGCAGCAAGGCTCTAGAACCTACATATACAGAGAAGGAGCATTTTGATATGCATCTTGTATTTTGCCAATAATGCTAAATCAAAAAATTTTTTTGAAATGAAGATGTTCTCAGTTTCTGTTTTAGTTCCTACTGAATTGAGTGTAATAAGGATTTTACCTTTTAGAGTATTGACCTGAGCAGGTGTTTCTTAGTTCCTTACCTGTTCTCTGCAAAATTTGTGGTCATGAAGATGTAGTTATTGGCTATGCATGAAGTCCCTTCCCAATGTTACCTTCAAATCAAGGGCAATTTGACAGTTTGTACACACAAACATGCATGTTAATACCCCAGGATTCAAGCTGAATTGTTGGTGTAGAGCTACCTGTACTGCTGCTTGTCAGTGTGGATTTTTCATAGGAAATGTGATGGAAATCATTGTAAATGTCAAAGTAAAGACTGAAGTTAGAGCAGTTTTGACTAAAAATATTTTAAAGAGTATCACAGGGGTTTGCATCAATTCATGTGTCTTTCACAAAATAAACTGATGAAATAAAGGTGTTGTAAAAATCAGAAATTATTTGCTTTAATTTAAACTGCAGTTTGAATTGATTTTCTAGGTTGCTTTATTTTCAACCACATCATTTGATAAGAAAATAGATGCCTACCTGAACTAAATGAACAGGTGAATTCCTGTTTATCCATTTTTTAAGATGTCTAAACAGACATACACAGAGTGATCAGCATTTAGAGGCAATTCATGCTTTCTGTTACTGTATACACACATACATGAAGTTCAGTATCTCCCTATATTCCCTTCAACTTTTTCATGAACTAGTTGGTCCCATTACAACCTTTTAACACCAGTTGTGAAGAGACTTTGAGATGTCACATTTCAAAAAAACCCAGACCTTTTCCTTGCCTGCTTTCTCACTCAGAGCTCGTGTGGATGTCAGGTCTATAAGACCAAGGATTTTAAAGCAAAATACCTTTAAAGAGGGCCATTTATTTGTGCAAAATCTGTGTCTGAGACAGTAGATCTGACTTTATGCTCAAATTGACATTAAGGTGACTCACTGGAATTGCCAATCGGTACATAAGTTATTGAGCAAGCTGGCCCATGCTCTGCTACCTGGCAGTCAGCAGAACTTGAGGAAATGGTGTCTTTTGAGATCAGTGGTAGCAAATAAGCCAATATTTTCCAGAAACCTTGATGTAAAAGCCAGGTCAGAATTATCTCTAATTTAATTTTTATTTTAATGTTTTAAATTATTTTATCTTGATAGCATGTAAACAAATATGTCCCTGATTCTTCTCTAGAAAAAGATGTGTTTTCTCTTCAAGATGATATATATATGTGAATAAAGATTTGGACCTGTGAATCCCCTTTTGGATGGATGAGAGTTACAGTATTCAGAGATCACTAGACTGAATATGCACAAAGAGATCAAAGTATTTTTCAGTTCTCATTGCTTGAGCCTTCCTGACATTAACGCGTACAGTACCTTCTTATTGGCTTTCTCACAATTTTTAGAGTATGAAACCACACTTTGAATACTTTGCTGACTTTTTTTATCAAATGAAGATCAGATTTCATATTCATATGGACATGCGTTATTTGAAGCACAATACATGGAGGGTTTTTCCAGGTTATTAGTTTTCAGATTTTTCATTATACGCAGACTAAATAGTCTGTTTTCCACTTCGATTTTCCTTTCCAGGAATAAAATTATGGTAGCTATATGCAATATGTATTTTAACATGACCAGTAGAGCCATAGATAAACTTTTGGGAATGCAGGCAGAGATTAAGAAGTGGTCATCTTCTTCCTCTGACATGCATTGGGTGAGCTACATTGCTACCTAACATCATGCAGTGGCCAACAGGTCTGGCTGCTCAGCCTTAAAACTGACTCTTGATTAAAACCACTTAAATTTTTATTTGGTTGCAGGAGTGTGCTTGAAAATGCTATCTGTTTTTAACATTAAAGAAAAATGACTAATGCAATTTGTTAGCTGCGGATTTGTCTGACAGGACCCAACACATGACACTTCTGAAACCATCCAAACAAGTTGTTGCTGGAAAGGATGCTGATCTGGAAAGCCTTTTTCTTTTAAGTTGCAAATTATCTAGATTCGTAACAATAAATATCCTGTTTTACATACAAAGTAGAACACTGTTTCTGAGGAATAAATGATCTTGAGAAGATCACAGCACTGCTTCAAACAATGCCTTCTCTTTCAAAGGATAGACAGGTCAGGTTTGATCAGCAATGTTGTGAAACAAGTGCGTAAAAGATTATGGAAACCTCTCTTCTTTGATCCCTTTTGGAGCTGAACATTGACAACCTGAGATCTAGCCATGATAAATTTTATGACAGTATTCTGACCTGTTGATGGCTTTGTTTGTATCTTCCCATGGGGCAAGTTTGTGGATGAATGTCACAAGGTATTAACTGTGATGGGGAAGAGAAGCAGGTTTTGCATTCTTGTTTATAGGGTGCAGCGTTGAAAAAAGTCTTGGAAAAAATCTTGAAAACCAGAAATCCAACAAAAAAGACCTTTAAATTTGTATTTAAGAGTGTCTCATTATTTTTAATCCAACACGAGTCCCAGGGAGAAAATCAGGCCCAAATGGCACACTGGCATTTGCAGGGAGAGAGAAAGGGGAGTACTACTTAAGGAAACTTATTTAGCATAACATGGAAGGTCACTGACCAAGAAGAAAGCAGGATGTTTATCTATTCCTTGACTGTTTATTTATTGAATATTAGAAATGGGATGTAGTAGCTTTTAATACTCTGCATGTTATGCGCTCCCATGCTGATAAATGATGTGATATTTGGAGCTCATGCTGACTCCTTCATAACATAGCAGACCTTTAAGTTCTCAGGGCAGTGTTCTTCCAAAAGTCTCTTTGATTATCTTCCTATCACTGCCTAAGTTGACAGAGCTGCAGATGTTCTTGGTATTCGCAAAATTATCCAACCACAATGTCTATCTACATGACCTGCAGTGGTTGTGAATACCACAAATTGATTACGTGCCATCTAAAGAAGATTTATCTTTTCATTCTTTCTAATTTTATTGTCCTTTATTTAATTAACTGTTGCCACATACTACAGGTTAAAAAGAGGGGCTAGTATTTCCCTATTGTATAGCTTCAAATTCAGAACATCTCTGGCAAGTATCCTTTTGAGCCTAAGATTTTCCAGCACAAAGAGTGCTGGCTATTTAATCTCTTTCTGTGTGTATTTAATATTATTCCTAGTTTTGTCTCAGTCTTTCTTCCATCCCCTTCCCCATTCTGTTTACTCATCTAATTTCCTGGCTACCCTATTCTTCTGCCTATAGCCAGTTTTCTCTCTGATATGTAAACATACCATCTATTCTCAATAAAAACTAGATTCAAGTGCATCCTTAATGATACACACTTTGAACAGTGTTGTTCAAAATTATTTCCACATGAGGCTTAGTAATAATCTTTGAAATGTTCTTGCATGTAATAATAGCATTTATGCCATCTGTATTTTTAAGCACGACGGTAAGGTCTTACTCATGTCTCATGGGCAAATGGAGGAAAGATAGCAGTATGGGAGGTACCGTTATACTTGGTGAAGAAAAGGAGAAAAACAGTGAAACCCCATGATCATACACATTGATTGATCTGACCCCATTCAACCAGGCTACTGAATATGGTTATGTTTATATGTGTATATTGAAAAGGTGAAGAAGCAGCCATTTCTTCAAGATTATCATATCAGGTGCCCTGTAGCAATGAGCTTCATATCACCATCTGGAAGGAAGATGTCACTAAAGACCAGACTGAAGAGCCCTGCTTAACAATACATGATGCCATTTACTGTACAGATGCCAGAACTTGCTCCTAAGACCTTTCTTCTGCCTAAGCATACATCTCCCTTTCTGCATCCACTGTGTCAGACTGCAACAGTCCATGATATATTTCCTGAATCCTGTACCTTCCTTTTTACCGAGAGGTGCTCTATAAAAGTTAAAATTGAGATTTTCTGTAAAAAGATATTATTACCTCCATATCTACAGCACTGCCACAGTGTTTTCTATTCTCAGGACCAGTGTGGAGGTAATGGTGTCCATTAATTACAGATATACAAAGTCTTGAAGTGTTCTGCTCTAACTCAGTATTTCTTAGCATCGGAACTTTGCAGCTGCCTACTTACTGGCACTGTGTTTTTTTCTGTATAAAGTCTGTTTTAGTATTGAGCAGAATAAGATGCATTAATATCTACTTCACTGGTTTTTCTGTGATTATAGGGAAGCTAAGGTTTTATCACCACGTATTGTTTATCAACAAGATTTTCCTCTGCTGTTAGAAACAAGTCACTCCTGACTCAGGGGGAAGAGTGCCACCTACTGAATCTCCAAAACCGTTTAACCAGCAGAGAGGGGCTGCTTGAGGAACTTGCAGAACTGACCTAGTCCAAATATGTATTAGCCTCTAAAGAATACAAAAGTCTCAGCACAGAGTGATATATGGGTAAGCTGTTCAGCAGCTAAAAATAGGTAAAGTGTCCATTTAAGCGCAGCAGGATAAATGAGGTGGTCTGACAGAAATTTCTCACCAAGAAAACCCAACTGAAGGATTTTTACCATTTACGTCAGTAGTAACAGGGGACTCACAAGATGTCACCAGGTAATTGGAAATGCTTTTTCATGCCATTTTTAAAAGTACGTTTCCATTAAAACAGAATTACCAAGACCACACACACACATATGTATGAATAGTTAACGATGTCTTTCTGGGTAGAATTACACATGCAGCCAGTGTTAAATCGGTACAGAATGATACTGAAATAAAGGAGTAAATGTGAAACTCACTGGAGTCATCATGACTGGCATGAACAGGAATATGTGTGGTTATGTTTAGTTGTATTGACATAGCTAAACTATGCTAACTCTATTGGGTTCACTGGGAGTGGCAGATTCCTTATCCTGTTAGGTGGAGCTGTCTCTAATTAGATCCAGTGCAGTGTTGCTGCATTAGCTGGCTATTTGTTCTGAAAGTGCAAATTTCAGATAGGAACCATGAACATGAATTATCTGGCCTCTAGGAAAGTTCTCTCATAAGCTTTCAGATAAGGAGTGTCTAAGATCCTTGCTGAATGGGGCCATTCTGAGAATAATCAAAAGAATGAACAATACATCTTCAGACTTTAATTCTCTGGGCTGTCCATTTGGATGGAGGGTGTATAAAAATGCCTTCAAGGTAAGAATTGCAATTACAGAGCTAACAAGCCCCAGTGTACATACTGTTCAGGGAATGCTGCAAAATTTTAAGTAATAGAAGTTCAAAATCAAAGTTATTATCCCATCATTATCCACTGGCCAACAATAAGCCAAGATATTTTAAAAGACTATGTCTAGAGTAATATAAACAGGACACTTTAAATGCATATTTAAAAGTGAAATCCACAGAAAGGTATTAAATATCAGCAGTAACATACACTTGAATTACACTCTTTCTTTCATAGTAATTTAAGAAGTTTATTTCAAAGGAGGTTTGTGGAACTGAGAAGTAACAATGAGACTGCTTGGTGAAATTCAAGTTGAACACACCGTATTTTTCATGTAAAATTTTAGAAATTCAAATCACAAAAGAACCTTCCTAGTGATATACAAAACAGTCAAATCAGGGATCAGATGCTTACTGGATGAGAGCTTTACACCGCAGACTGGCATTACCCAGTAACCCTATCCCCACTTCTTAGAGTTAATTGTGCTGTTGGAACATCTATATGTAAATTATCTATGGAAGAGATTTCTGGAGTTACAAGGTTTTTCACTTTTTTTTTTCTAACAAAGTATTTAGTTTGCTAATGACATAGATTTTGACAGTTGCTAAGGCAGGGGCAGTTCAGTCTGGCATGAGAAATGCGTATTAGGATGGCTGGTAATAGATGACAAAGGATTGCTTAATTTTCAGGGAACTATCTAAATGAACATTTTGGCCCTCAAGCCCAACACATGCATCCTTAAGGGAGGAAAAAATCAATTATTAATAATAATCTCAATCATGCCAAGAGAAATAGCAACAGAAACAGGATTCAAAAATTGCTGTCTAGGGAGAAAGTAAGCGAAAACAAGGAATGCGATGTGTTTTGATACATGCAATTGCATCCCAACTACATTGTGGAGGTAGCAACATGATAAATTGTTTTCATCATGTGTTATTGACTGGTTCTCCTGTCCTTTGTTCCCTAATTCATCTCAGCCATGACCACTTTCAACATTCCAAAACCTATATCAGCTTTCCAGGGCCATGCGGAGAGGTAATATTAGCAGTAAAAACAAAAGCAACACCCAAACCCTCAATTTTCTTTCAGTTAAGATGTCAAGAATTGTGGGTTCAGCACTATTTTGAGCTCTCAGGAAAGTGCATAATAGACAACAGCTTGGCTTGGTGAAAGTAGTACTAAAAGGAAAGAGTTTCCCCGAATTTGAAAGACAGGAAATTAAGGCTGTTTAGCCATAATTTAGAGAAATAAAGGTTGCTTGGCCTGTTCTCTAGACAAGGGACATATTAGACAAGAAATACCTCCTGAGATTCTATGGCTTTTGGTCTCTTAATCTCAAAGCTGTCCAGTATAGATGTAGGAGGCCATACCTGCCACCCTTATCCAGCTGACTTGCATTGCAAAAGCTAAACTGCCCCTCTCCTTACTCATTGTGGATTCAGGAAACCAGACTTCAGGTTGTATTTCATAAGAGGTTGCTTCCCAGCAGTTGGGCTGAATTCTGTACTGTATGTAGTTTGCCACACTGGAACCAGAGGTAGGTGTTTGGTGCTTGAACATCTAAATTACTTTTTTTGGAAACACTGAAACACTGGTGACAGCACCTTGTATTGGTGGAGGTACTTCTGTGGTCTAACTTTCATCTGTATAAGGGTCAAATTCTTCCCTCTGGTAAAAATCTCTGCCCTGGCCACTCAAAAGCCTGCTCTGAGCTTGGTGTCCCCCATCAGAGGAGTTTGCTGCATGGGCAAACTTCCTGGCAGAAAAGATGTTTGCACCCCTCCACTACCCATGAGCTGGGCAGGAAAAATGTTTTAATTGATCAAGTCAGGTCAAGGATTATGTTGGAAGCTGTACCGACAGCACTTCATTTTGCTACTTGGATTAAAGAAGACTGTGAATTAAGTCAGTTTTCTGGATCTAGCTTCATGTATCAACACTCTTGTCTCCAAAACACAGATATCGCTTCTGTTGAACTTGGCTTGCTTTCAAATGGGGTTCAGCTGAATTGGTGCAATGAACAGTGAGCCTCAGGAAGAGCCCCCTGGCTCCAGCTAACATATAGGAAGGACTGCTTCTGCTCCGTGCATTCCATCTGTAAGTGCAGTAGCAGAAAAGTATGATTTTCTGGACATCTAGAGTAATTGAAGAAAGGCAGTAAGCTTGTTTTCCAGACTCTTTAACAGTCTCCTGCCTTAGCAGTCTTCTATCCTGGAGAGTTAGCCACTTGCCTATGTCAAGAATTGGACTTTCTCTGTAATCTGCCTGAGAATTGAGTAATCTGCCTTTGTCTTGGCAAAGTATTTAAAATATGGCACTAGTACTGAATATCTGAGCTTTAAGGCTTTAAGGAACAAATTAGGTTTTTAAAGGTAAGCGTGTGGCTTAACATTCAATATAACACAAAATAATTTAAAAATAGAATTAAAAGAAATTTAATCCATACAAAGTGTGACTAAATGACTAAATATATGCTAAGACTAGAAATGGACGGAGACCAAAATGCTATCTCTGAATAACTTTCAGATGTGTTCAAAAGTGTAAATGCAAATTAACTAGGAAAGTAGAGCAGCAAACTACAAGTCTGCATTTCTGTAATCTGAAGCTGAAGGGCAGGTCAGCAGAAACAGAGTTCAAGAGAGGTTTTTGAATTAAGGATTTTAAACACGCAGATCAACTTCTCATCCATGTGAGAGTAACTCATGTAACATGTTTACATGTTTGTTACATTATTTGTTCTATGTTTCTAACTCCCACTTATATCCAGGTCTGTCTTTTGGATATACAAATTGGGGGGAAACACATTACATGGTAAAGGGAAGTCTATCACACCTCCTTAATACTATATATATCCTTTTCTTAGTAAAGGAATAAATTCTGTTTCAAGTAATTTTAAACTCTAAAGTTCTGATATGGGTGAGCTTTGAACACTGAACAACTCTGACCTGGAAAACAAGTTTTCTGTGGAAGTGAACTTCATTCCTTTTGGTGTATAAGGTACAATGTCATTTGAGGAAATTACTGCATTTCTTTTATTGCTGCAAGTTAGCAATATTTTTATTGCTAAAATTATATTTTTAAAATTTTGATTCTCAGACAGGATTTGTAATTCATGTCACGCAGCACATTAATCTCTGTGCTTCAAGAAATTACTGGTAGTGTTAAGTGTCCAGCATGACTTGATTCCAGAACAGAGAAGTCCTGCCCTCACTTCTTGCTGTCCCACTCAAAATGACAATTTATAGTCAAGTCTTAGTTATTCCAGTCACTTCATCACCCACAGGAATTAAATAATACAATGGAAAAAGGAAGTTTAGAAGCAAAGTTATTTGTTTGAATTACGCAGATATCTAGATCACTTAGGTTGGCTTTTCTAAATCTTATGCCAGCTGCCATTAGGAAACAAATGAAGAGAATAGGCCAAGCACTTACCATAACTTAAAAAGCCAAATAAAATTGTAAGAGAAAAGGAAATGGAACAGCTATAAAACACATATTAAGGAAATGTACTTTGGCAGCCTCAAGGGCCAATTTTCCCCCCACAATCACACTCCCAGAAACCAACAACAGAGACCACAAACAAGAAAAATGAAGCAAAACCCAGCAGCCACAACTTGCCACAGATGGCAAGTTAGCTGAAATATGCTGCTTCTACAAACTCCAGGCGCCACAGAATGAGAAGCTCATAAAATCACAGCAGCATAACATTTATGCAGTTTTACAATTATAAATAACCTTAGCAAGATTGTTTGTTTCATTCAGTGTTGTAGCAATGTAATTGGTCAATAGGAGAAAACTTACACAAATTTATTCAGACAAAGGACAATCCAGCTCTGATTGTTTAATAAAGATTTTCAGAAAAATATGGTGAGATTTCAAATGTATTTTTATGCTACCTTACATAACACAACTGTTATTCAGGAAAAATTAAGACAAGTGCAAAAAGATGTTTCCTGATATAGATAAATTTTAAAGACAAACCTTGAAAGAGTAAGTGAAAGTAAGAGCACATTTCTTAAGGTAGTTAAATATTCATTTATAGTAAGTGTATTATATGCATGCAAAAATACTGAAGAGTTTGAAGAAAAACATTTTAAAAAACCTCATTTTTTTGCAATCTTACAGTAGAATCTTCCATTCTATTCCAACTGCTTTCAAGCTTTATTTAAGTTAAGAAACTCAATCAATCACCTTTGTAGACTTTTTTCAAGATAGCCTACCAAGAAATGATCCTGTGCTATCATATTCTGTCTTTGACATTTGCAAGTCAAGACTTTGATTTTGACTTTCCCTGAAGAAAGCTAAGAGGCAATGTATTTCTACTTGGTGTATTTTTATCACATCCAGTACTGCAATTTTATGTTTGTCCAAAATAGCCCTATTTGTAACCCTGTCTGGAGTGGGTTTTTACCCAAGAATGAAGACAGCTTAGTAGGAGTTGACATGACAGAAACCAAATGTTAGCATCAATAAACATCATCGGAAGATGTTACCTCAATGACAGTTTTCCGCTTTCAACAAGGACAAATCAAGTCTGTGACCAGCTGTTCTATTGTGAATCATGGCCCTCATATTTCCACTCATATGTGGATGCTCGAGCTTGTGAACTGAACGTCAATCTCAGTTCTACCGAAGAAGACAGAGGTAGTTCCAAAAAGCCTTTTGTCAAAAAGGAACTTTTTCAACTTGATTGAGAAAAACTATCTTCTTGGTACAAATGTGATTTTTTTTTTTATTTTATTTTATTCTCCTCACATAGAACTAACAGTAGGACAGTATGTCTATGGAACACCTCTCTACGTTCTTATTTTCCATGCTACTCAAGGGAAAACACTTCCTGAACACTTCATTTTAGCTCATATTATATTTATTGAATAATGAGGCTCAGTGTCAAAAACTTCCACTTTCTCTTCTGCCTGCAACACTGCAATCCAACTGTTGAAGTGTTTTTCTTCTGGAGTGTATTTTCACTGAGGTGTGCACTTGCCTCAGGTACCATTTGCCTATTTTCATGGTATACTTTTGAAAGAGAGGTGGTACATTGCCTATAAGATATGCTTTTGTTCCTTCTGTGGAAATAAACAGAAGAGCGCAAATTACAGGTGTATGTGCATTCTTTTAATTGTGTATTTTTATTGGTACTATATAATGCTTTATTTGTATGTCTAAACACATGCAATGATCATAATAAATTTGAATAAAGCTCAAGCGAGGAAAAACAGACTTCCATAGTAACTTTCTACAGGAAGTGTGCTCCTATCTTGCTTTAACCCAGATTCTCATGAGCATTTAGGTAGGTAAACTTGGACTGAGTTAAATTTCTTCCATTTTAGTTGCATCTTGACGCTTTTGAAAACACCCAGAAAGATCACCCACACCTATACTGTTCAGCTGAACTGACAGTAACGGTGGTATGTTTACATCTTATACTCTTCGCCCACTTTGAAGCTGACTTTATTTGTAATGCTACTCATAAAAAAAAAAAAAAAAACTAAGAAATTGTGCCCATTGCATATTTTTAAAGACATAGATTTTATATGGATGCCCCACTAGAACATAAATATCTTTCAACGAAAGAAAGGAATATGTTTGTTAGTAAATTTTCTGTATCCTTTCATAGCCATTTTTTGCCAGGCTGAATTATCCTCAATCAGAAGTGAAGAGATCTAGTTTTATTCTGTTCAGGTTTCAGTTATTTGGTATGACTGGGAGACCTTTACTGAACCTGGAAATGTTGAGTACTGACTTTGCAGTAGATTGACAAATTTGGTATTACAGCATCAACATGGACAACCAGTGAAGACAAGTGGGAAGGAGACATACAGACTTTGATGCACTATGTTTTTCTGTGTTTTATCACTGTTAATGCTAACTGGCCAATTTAAATCAAATCTTTAGATTTCTAAAGCAGAAAGTCACTAGAAGTGGGTGTCAAATTTTTTTAGGCTGCTTGTGGAAGTCCATCTTAATTTTTCCGTCTCTGGTCAGAATTGCTAGATGAAATATAAATTCAGGACCAACAAGCTCAGTGTTTCTTCCATTTATAAATACCTTTTCATGACTTTTTAATACTAACTGTATTACGGCAGTTTCTACCTATTCATGCTTCTTCTTACTAATGGATGCAGATCTTATTTGTGTGAAAAAAAGACAAATGGCTCTGGCCAAGGGCATTGCACTCTGGTCCTTAGCAGATTTTGGTCTGTTGCCCAGGACTGGAAATTGATTGCCTGAGCAGTGTGGAAAACATTCCCAATTAATACAGTGCATAAAGTTTCACTGCAGCAATAGGATCCACTGCAAATTCACTAATCCACTCTTGAAATATCTTGTTACTGCAAGGGAAGTAATTCCTTCTGTCATTATTTTCTATTAACATATTTGGATTATGTATAAAAAAATTCTAGCGACTTAAAATCTTCTGGAAAATGTCAGAAATGAAAGACACATATATATTAATTACTCTGACATGGAATCTGTGAGGATGTTTAATCCCTCCAGGGGAAAAAAATAAGCAAAAGAAAAAAAAAGAAAATATAATCCTGTTTATTCATTGCTTAAGGAATGTGAATTGCTCTGGGAAACCTGAAAAAATAATTTTGTTTTTTTAAAAAGGAACCTCCCAGTCAGTATTTGGGTTAATACCTTCACGTGGCTTAGAAAGCTGTTTAGGCAGCACCACATTTCAGAAAGTACCTTTTCCCAAATCAGACTAGTGGTATCACTCTGATACCAAGGATTGCTGTTCACATTGAGTAGCGTTGTCATCTCCAGGTTGCCTCATCTGATGAAAATCCTTGTTGATTCCAGAGGGAGAGCTGAAATGGCAACCTACCGGCACAATAACATGATCTCTGCCTTTCCATTTAGTCATTTGTGTTATGCTGAAGATAGACATATCCAGATTCTTGACCTGTTTCTTAACTCTGACACTGGTTTGGTAAAGACTAATTGTGCTTTCTTAATATTTATGAAGAAAAATTTTCATACTTGAGATATTATGGAAATATCAGCTACATAAATAAGAGGACTGAAAGATTAGAAGTTTAGATTTTGCATTAACTTTCTGCAACTTTTTTTCTTCTAAATTTTTGATAATGAAAAATATTGAGAAAACCAGACAGTTCTGCTCTGAGGGTAAGCTTAGAATATTACTAGCAATATTTTAGTTGGGCATTTCATTGCAGCAAAGACCTTCTAAAACAATTAACACACGCTCTAAAGTCTTTATCACTGTATCTGTTCTATAACACTTTTACATTAAGAAACAAAATTGATTCTGGACTTCATCCAGTCTAATTTTCCAGTAAGTGGAAAGCAGTATGTGTCTTTGAGCTCCAGTGAAAATTGTCTGAATAGCCAGCAATGCAAGTCATGTCTAAGACAAACACTGCCAATGCCTTTCATATGTTCCAAGAGATAAATGTTGCTCTTCTTCTCTCTGTTTTATTGACTATTGTTAGATTTGAGTAAGAGTATGGGGTGGGTTTTTTTAGTATTTTTTTCTTCTTCTTCTGAAAAACTTAGAGGAAGCTAAAATCTCTGTAAATATTCCTGTATATATAAGCTTCAACTTCATTGAACAGTATAAACAAACCCCTGCATATCTGACTTCTATCAGTGCTAGTGTCTGTCCAGGCAATAGTTAGCCCATTACTCCCCTCTGCATCTTATTTATTTGTTTATTTCTAAAAAACGCACAAAAAACTTTACATCCAAAGGATTTTTAAAAAAATAATCCATTCCTAAAATGTACAAAATATTCAAAAGCAAAATGGGGTGGGGTGGGGCAGGGACTGGGGACTTGATTTTCTAGTACTAAAGCTATTTAAAAAATAATTTTGCATGGTAGTTAAAACAAAAGATAATGGTCACTCTTCTCTTGTATTTATAATTGACAAGTCACATTTCTGACAGTTGCTGGTCTCTATACAAGGCTATTTTCCTACACAAAACAACACAGAACAAATAGAGTAGACTATTCCATCTTATGGTAGTCTATAGAGTAGACTAACCATCTTATGATACGTCACTGTATTTTACTGTTAAGCAGCTTCCTAATGTGCCCAAGATTTTTCCATTTATGACATCTAATTTCCATTAAAATAAAATGGAGAGTTAAACACCTATGGTTTTGTAGCCTAGATAATCATGGCAATGTTACACACTTCTTTGTACACCATGGAAATGTATAGTTTCTTAAGTTTCAAAGTAATTTCTACGATGCTGAATTTAAGCACATAAAGAAATCTTAGCATGTTCGAGCCCCAAGTAAGCTATCTGCATTTCAAATGCTTTGAGGACTTTTTGGGTTTGTTTAAAGAACATATTGGTATAATATACTTTGAGAAATCCCTACGTCTAATCATCATCTCTTTTATCCTATTACTGCCTCAGATTAAAGTACTACATAAACTATTTTTTTGAAAAAAAAACACTTTTTTTTTTTAAATAAAATCAGATCAGATCACAGGAGACTTCATCAACAGTGAAAGTGTAATGGGGAGATTTGAAAAGCTGGGTGCTCACAGAAGCCCACTTACAACTCAACATAATTTGGCAGGAATGTGAGTGTTATTCACAAGTAAATGAGGTGAATAACAGTGAGGTGAAATTACTGTTTCTGATTTAATGGATTTGCATATTCCAAGGCTAAAAGCAGCTGCAGACAGATAAATGATTTTAAGAGCAGTATGAACCATTCTCAGGAAGCAAGGCTTCAAATAGCCTTTTGACATGCAAGATCAAGGTCCTAGCTTTATACCCAAGGCAGCGTTATACAACTGCCATTCCTCCGCATTGTAACAATGGGATCCTGGCTACTTGGTGCTCTCCAAGTTAAATGTTTGTTGACTCCTTTTTCTAAGGAGAAGAAGATATTTGTGGTGTTTTGACTAGTGATTCATTATCTGAAAATAAAATGTATTTAACTTATTTATTATGTGAAGGCATCACGTTTGCTGTGTTCTGTTATCTTGCTACCAGAATTTTGGGTGCTAGCTCTGTTCTGAAGGGGATTGAGAATAGCTATGGTGTCAAAAAATAATTTCTTTAATTAGTCATTGGCACCTTGGTAAGTTTGAAAATGTAATCTATAAAAAGTCGTGTATAAACATGACTTACTCTTAAAACCCTAATCTCATTCCATAATATGTACTAATCATATTCTGCCATTTTGTAACATTTTTAGCCAAATGCATCTCAGCTACTGGGAAAGGTGCTCTGAGGTAGCTTGTTTGATTTTGAATGTGATAGAAATAGGTTGTACATGCACATCTTCTTCTGTAGATGTGGTGGTCAAAAGTCTACTACCATCAAACTCATCTTACACTGTCACTGCCACATCCTTTTGAAGATTGCTGCTTTATGGGTTTTGATGGATGAACTGCTTCTGTGATCACATTCAAATCTATTTCAAACAAAAAGTGTCAGGTTAGCAAAGACCATGGTTTAGATTGTTCAAATTACCCTGGCTTGTTTTGACTGGAATGGAGCAATCACTTGAAAATTCTTGAAAGGACAGTAATTTTTGAGAAGCAGGCAGATATAAACAACTAAGAAAGGGACACAGATGATAGCCATGTGTCCAAAACTGTTTCAGCTGAAAGTGCACGTGTCTTCAGCTTCAAGTTGTACAGAATTACTTGGTCTGTTACTGAGATTCTTGATTTCTCTGTCTTTGAGAGGTTTAGAAACTAATAGTTACAGTTAGCAAAGGCAGATGATCTGAGTAGATTCTGAAATTTCATTAAATCAAGGGTATGAAAGGTATCTGGACCTTGTGTCCCATATAGACACAGGAGAAAACTTGTGGGGAAAATCTCCAGTCTGTCTGGACTGTCAGGACTGGATGAACAACGATTTCACAGAGGGTATTAAAAGTGTTCATGTGGAATTTAATAGAGGATTTGCCATCTAAGAATACTCTTTCTCAGAACCCAGAAACTATGGATAAGGTGAAAATTGGCAAAAGTTGAGATAGACATTGTAAACTAAAGCTAATGGCCAATGGTACAGTAAAAAAGAGCAAGCAGTAGTAATCCAAGTAAGATGCAAAACTAAATGAGTATTCCCTGGATTTTAGTACGAATGATGACACTGAACACAGGGGCAAATGTGCAGTGATGGATGGGAAGGATGAAACTGGAATGTGGAAAAACTGTTGAAGCAGAATTTCAGATAATTAACATTTCTGAAATCAGGGTAAAGTTTGTGATCTTTGCTTACAATTTTGGAAGAGCTTTGGTACCTGAAATCTAGTTTACAAACATTTTAGGCCAGTTACGCACAAAGAGAAAATGTGTTATATTTTGATTAGAGAAAGTGTTGTGATCCATGAGTGGAAACAATCAGAACAAAGAAGGAGAATAAGTGTTAGAGGGAAACAGCTGATATATTTCAATAACTTTTCCTAAGGCTATTGACTACAGACACTCTCTGTACAACAGGAAATTCCTGACTCACAAATCTTGGTAGGTTAGGGTAACCGCCTACTGAAGTATCACTGCTTCCATGTCCACTTTTTGTACTATTTCCCAAACACCTGCTTTTGAAAGCTGTTAGTGAGGTCATGCGCTAGACAAACTTTTCGTCAGACTCTCTACAAGTGGGGGGTTTTTTTGTTGTTGTTGTTCTTTTGGAAAGTAAGGAAAAGTCTTTATAAAAGCTACATTGGAACAGAATAATTGCCTATTTTTCCATAATGAAATATCAGATTTCTTAGTTACAAGATCTAATTCACCTGGATTTCATAGATCTTTAAATATTGTGAAGTAAATGGAAACATTAAGGAAAAAGTGAAGGCCAAAGGGCCATGGATCAGGTTCAGATCGCCTCATGCAGCAGCATCTCATGTATGGATAGATGAGTTCATCAAGGACAGATCTGGAAAATAATTTTATTTAATATGTCCACTGACAAGCTCACCACATATCTAGGCCTAGGCCAGTGATATTTGATGAGATTAAGGCAGGAAGCTTTATTGCTAGAGAGGCAGATTGGAATATTCTACAAGTAGTCTGGTCCTGAGAAATGAAGTCACAGCTCTGGAATGAAACGTAGCAATGCAGAAAGCAAGGCTGCTCACTTGAGAACTAACAAGAATTTATGCTTTGAGTTGGAAGTTCATCAGTGGGAAATGACAGAGGCTGAAGATTTGGGTGCATCCATCAATCACTAGCAGCTGCAGAGGGCAATGATGGTTTTTGGAGGCCTTCAATCAGGGAATTCCAACAGAAACAGGGAAATATTAGTGTCATCATGAACGGCCTTAGTAAGATGTTTTCTGGAAACACAATGTTCAATTCTCATTGCCCATGCTCAGGAGAGGTGAGCACAAAATTAAGCAGGCATGCAAAATATGTCCTGCAAATAATCAAAGGAATAGAGGATGGACAGTTAAAAAAAGAAATAAACTTTTTATGTATTGCCATAGAAGGTGAATTGGAGAGGATACGATCACCCTCTCTGTAAAATATTGCATTGAAATGAATGTGAGGAGAGAGATCAATTAACAAAAGAAAAATGTAAACTGAAAGCGAATTGTTTAAAGAGGAAATAATCCCTTATCATCAGTGATGTTAAATTCTAGATCTACTTTCCATCAAAAAAACCTAAGTAGTGTAAGGTAGAACTCAATCTCTGATTAAGAAAATTTTAGGACTTGGTTACCTATCATGTCAAGGGATTTGAGTCAGTTGCTCAGGGAGTTCGATCCACAGCTTTTTCTCTGTCAGCTGATATGTTGGAGCTGGAGTAGACAAAATTGAGATTCAAATGGGGCAATATTAGCTCTCTGGAAACCTCAAATCCTTTCATAGTACCTGATTAAAGCTTTTCTGTTAATGACTTCCATTTATTTGTCTTAAATGGCTCAAATTGAACTGTTCTTTCCAATTTTCTTGAAAATATAGATAACTTCTTCCTGACTCTTGGGAAGAAAATGTACGGGATAGCAGTGAGTGGCCCTTCTCTTTGATTTGCAGTGGGAGAAAGCTAGAGAGCAATCAGCTAACTTGCACCAGAATGTATTTTTGTTCACACTTCAATGCTGCAGTAAGTTTCAAAGGAAGATTGGGCAGCTCTGCTCCCGCAAGAGTTGTGAAATTACACAGACAGGGTCCTAAGTGCTCATCACCTATTTGCATAGGATGAGCAAATTCATAAAAAACCTATGGATAATTCATGAGCAAGAAAAATGTGCACAAACTTGTTGAATAAATAGGTCCTACTCATATAATTACAGTGCAATAAATTATCCTTTAACCGAGGAATAAGTGCTGTATACTACCAGTGATGTCCGTACTAAATTCTCTCCTTTTTTCAGACTCCCCAGGTCGTGCAATTAAAAAGGGGCAGACCCAGCTGAAATGCAGCATTAATACCCACAGCATTTTAATAAGACTGACTAATAAATCTGTTTTGTTGTATGAATCAGATCTTTAAGCAAGGACTTTCAGTTACCGTTTATTTCAAGGAACTAAGAAGAATGACAGTATTGTTACCTATTGATGAGACTTTAACAGAGTAATTCAGCACAGCATCACTAATGAACAGATTTAAATGCAAAAGTATTCTGCATTGCCTCACTTGTTTGCTACCAGCAGTAAATGAGTGACAGAAAGCAAGTTTTTGGCTCAAGAAGGATAACTTATAACTACCAGAAGAGCTTTACAGCAATTGACTGATAGAGACTGAAGCCCTTTATTTATCCAAACGAGATATGCAAGTTCCTTTGTCCCAGTCACAAGGGCTATATATTTGTACAAGTGGATGTTCTCTGGAACAGTACTGCCTTTGAAGCTCTCCTATACTATTGCATAGTAGATCCAGCATCTTAAAGCATTATGTTAACTAAACCTTTTAAGAAGGTTTTAGGTGTGCTAAAAAGTCAGATTAATGGCTACTATGTTTCCATAATCATCCGGGTTCATAATTTTCTGTTGAAAGTAAGAGGAAAAGAAGACCTACGTAAGACCAGATTCCTTTGAGCCCACGTCACTCAAGAACCCAAGCAACTTAGATATCTAAGTTCATTTAAAAATTATAAAAAACCAACACATTCACAGTCTAGGGGGGATGAGAGGGAGCTTTTTATTCAAATTCCCAATAAATTAAGTTTATTTATAGCAGGAAATGGTTCCAGGCTTTGTTTCCAGTCCCATTCTCAGTAGTATTTCTGGTGTTTTATTACTAAAGCATTAATGCATAAGATATTTGAAGACAAGGGACTAGAGCCTAGGTCTGTCCCTATTTCATCTAAACCATCCAGAAACATAGACACCTCCTGTGCTATTTTCTTTTAGGCTCTTTGTATGAGAGCATTTTAAGTTCATAGCTGAAATCAAATGCAAATGGAACCTCAGTATAATCAGTGGTGGCAATGTACAAGCCCAGCTGGAAACCTGGGCAAAGTAAAGTGTCTATGGTCACTTATATCAATTTAAAAATCTAACGTATAGAAGACTGAGCTGCTTGAAAGTCACCAGAGCTGACATTCCAAAGACATTCTAGAATAATTGAGAATGTTAACTCCTAGTCTTAAAATGTCAGTAAGGTTTGAGCCTCTAGGGATCTTAGCTTTAATGCTGTTGCTAAGTTTGAATGAAAGTTAGAAATACAGACAGTGAAGACTCCATGTATGAGAAGGTAGCTCAGCCTCTTTTTGACCTCTCTGAAGCTACTGACAGAAGACTTTATTCTTTTTCTATTGAAATCAATGCATTTTTTGGCATTGATTGCAGTGGGAACATGATTGAGCCCAAAGGTGCTAATTAGTGCTTATTGGGATAATGATTTTGATGTGGACACAAAAGCAGCTCTTCCACGTTTTGCAATGTTAATGAATCTGAAGAGCAAGGAGACTGCAATAGGAATAAACCTCAAATAATGCCATTCAGAATGAGACTGTCTATGCTGTGAATAGATTCTTTAGATTCTTTTTATTTTTTTTTTCTTCTGATTTGTGGCAACTGTATTCTGAACTTTAACTGTGCAAGTCCCGCCTAACTGAAACTCCAATTTTAACACCAGGCTATTAAAATTGTGGCAATACATAAATATCTTCAGTTCAGTTGTAGTGCCAGTGCCTTTCAGTGCCCAGCCAGATTTGCGTGTGTTGTGTTCAACTTGCATCTGACTTCAGGTGCTTCATGAGAGCCTATCCTGCTCTTCAACATCTTCTATTGCTTTTCTTGGCCAGGATCACACTGGCACAAACTCAATAAAACAGGAATGGAGGAGGGAATTGAAGTTTATATGCCCATGTAATTTCACATACTGATTAATACTGTTGTGACACAGGGTAACCTATAGGTATCTGATAAAAGACTGGGTGCCAAATGGGTCTTCTCTTAGTCCTGTATAAGACAGAAAGCATCATGAAACAGTATCAACTCTGCATTTCACGTGATAGTAGGATAACACACCTGGAGCAGACCATGGAAGAGTTTTTCCCTTAAAATCCCATCATGGATAAAGTATGAAGAGGGTAAATGTAGCCTAATGGACAAACAGAAAGTCACCAGTAATGGTGTAGTTAGCATTTTTACTTGACACAGTGCTGAAAGTACCCATAGAAAACTTCTGAGATGAGGTGGGAGAGTCTGTACCAATTCCTATCAGCACCCAGGGACCAGGTCAGGTATGAGGCATGTGGGGCAGCTCCACTGAGACAGTGGCTTTCCGTATATCTTCAGGGAGCTGAAATTGGTTTGTCTGTTCTAGCCATGGGCACCACGAGAAAACCTGGGTGTTTTTTTATTTATTGTTAGCTTTCATACTTGTATTTTTAACAGTGAGACCTCAAGCTCTTGAAAAAATATGCAGGACTGCATTCAAGACTCACACCTTTGTAACCCCACTGAATTCAAGTAGTAACTCAGGACAGAGTCTAAACCAATATGACTTTATCGAATGTAATCTCACCGAGAGATCTATTTCTAAATGGATTTTTTGTTTAATAAAGTGAAATAAATGTCCACTAAATTTCTCACAAAGCTATTCCCTCTGAAAAGTAAAATAAACATTTAGAGTAGATTAAACAAACAAAACACACAGGAAAAACAGCAGGTAATGTCAGAAACGTGCTAAAGAGGATAAAACCCTCTATTTGGTCTTAATATCTTAAAAACAATCTATGTCAGGCAATGTGGTTTAATGTGCTGTTGTGTTTCCTCAACAACTTTGTAACTGTATCTCTGCTACTACTTCCGTTTTGCCCTCAGGCATTTGCTTATACAAAATATAACTTAACTGAATATAACAGAGCTGAGTCAGAATTAGCAAGTCTCCACCTATTTTAGAAATAAATGCTTTTTTTCTGTCTACAGTAGGAATGGAATTATTTTTAGTGTATTTATATTTCTTTAAAGTATTTATCTCAAGGGTAAGAATAGGCCATGATTTAATTCCTACTATTTATTCCTTTTATTATTTCAGTGACCAGTATTAAAATTCGTGAAAAGGTTCTAGGTAAGCAAATGTTATCAGGGAAACTGTCCTGTGCTTCTTAAGTTTTTGCTCAGAATCACAGCTTCCTTGAATATCATGTAGTGGCTTTTGCCTTATTGGTGGCTAATTCTCGCACTGAAGACCAAAAGATTAAGAAATGCACCTTCTAGTAGAATTACTGGAAGCCCTGTGTTTAAATCTTCCTAGGAATCAATGCAAGAAAAAATCTAATTAAAGCTAAGCTATGTTGCTAGAATACCAGCATTCCAAATATTAATTAAGTTTTGAAGCTCAGGAACAACATGCAACTCATCAAGTAAAACATCCAGTTTAATACTGGAGGAGCCTAGGTTGCAGAGTTTCTATTGCTGTCAGTGGAATGCAAGGCCCATCCTTGTGGAAAATACTTAAAGCCTTTCAGTAGAAGTCCCTAAATCAAGGGATTAATCTGTCTGATAAGGAAAGACTCAAGGCTGCATTTGTTTGGAAAGAGCTAGATCCAGACTCTTTTTCAAAATTTGAGTATTCTCATAAACACAGCATACAAATAATATTAGGAATAAATATCCTCCTGTGAAAAGAATACAACATAAAAAGCCAGATCAATAACGAACAGAGCCTGATAAATAATGTTGCAGATGCAGTAACAAAAAGAAGCCCCTGCAAGTCCTGGAAAACAACAGTCCAGTTCAATAACAAAATTTTAAGGGTATTCTAACAGAGTAATGATGGACTGGAGCCCCTAAGCCAGTTACAAACACAGTGCATATAAGGTGCTGGGAGTCAAAACCCTCTCCTGTTCTCAAATGTTGAGCAACTACACGTGCAAGACATGTGAGATTAGCCCAAATCGCTCAACCCAGCTATGTTGCTTGCAGAATAATACATCTCGTTAACCTCCTTTTTCTCCTAAGCCCTGATGCCTGCAGCAGAGGGTAAAGCAGGGCATGACTGCTCTCCAGGCAACAAAAACCTACCTAAGACCAGAATATTCATCTCATACAACTACTGTTCACACAAAGAGTCCTAATTAATTCAGATGAGCTACCTATGTGAATAACTGTTGGCGAGTTGTCATTGAAGGCTAAACGATTTAGAGTTTAATTCACCACATGCCTGATCAATAGCCACTAGCATACTGGCTAATTAAACAACTTAAGTGACTTTTGTTAGCATAAACAGCCTGTATGGAAAATAATTTCAATGGGTAAGGACTGGAATACTGCTGACAGTTTGTTAGATATTTTGGTTTTCTTTCAGTCTGCTAAGAAAATTTTTCTCTTAGAGCTCTTTCTTTTTTCCCTTTTCTCTTTTTCCCTTTTCTTTTCTTTTTTTTCCCTTTTCTTTTCTTTTTTCCTTTTTCTTTTCTTTTTTCCTTTTTCTTTTCTTTTCTTTTTTCCCTTTTCTTTTTTCCTTTTTTCTTTTCTTTTTTCCCTTTTCTTTTTTCCTTTTTCTTTTCTTTTCTTTCTTTCTCTTTTCTTTTCTTTTCTCTTTTCTTTTCTTTTCTTTTCTTTTCTTTTCTTTTCTTTTCTTTTCTTTTCTTTTCTTTTCTTTTCTTTTCTTTAATTTTCTTTTCATTCTTGCTTTCTTTCCTTGAAATTCACAGCTGGTAGGTGTAGAAACTGTTTGCAAAGAAGAAATACCAGGATCTCTAGGTATTTTCTTCAAGAAGTCTTGATGATCTAGTGGATTTGGTTGAGTGGCCTTTTAGACATATACTTTTGTATTTCTTATTTTGTGTTGTCTTTTTACTAAATACTGAGCTCACTTAAATTAAGGTAAATGAATCTTTTGAATTTTAAAGGCAACTTTTAGCAATACATTAGACACTGGCTCTGTATCTGGTATTAGATGAAACCTACTGAAATGTTTTATATATTTCTTTCCTAGATGGTATAGTTAAAATACTTCCATGTCATTGTTTCTGTAACAAAACTGGTTGGAATTCTAAGACTCCCTTAGGGTCTGAGTTTCCTTCCGTTCACTTTACTAAGTAAAAATGCCTCATTGAACCAGATTTACTCCACGGACCATAGATGGAAATGAACCATTTTGTTCCTCAATTCCACTTGCTGCTACTGCTGGCAGCCTGGGCATATATTCCAATCCATTTCCCAGATTTATCAAGCTTTAAAATAGTTAATTCCTATCAGGAAGCTACTCCAACAGGTTGCTTTTCTGATGACTGAAACCTCCTAATTTTTATCATGAATGCTTTCATGGCTGGTTTATTCTCATTGGTCATTTTGAAAACATTATCTTTTGCTCAAAGAGCTGGTTTGTCTTAACATAGTTCATCTCCTTGTTTTTAATCCATACCATAAGACTTTGCATTTCTCCTTGAAATTCATTCTGTTTCTCTGAAGCCATTACTTCTCATGATCCTTTTCTTCTTCTTTGCTATTACAGTCTCTTTTATCCAGTTTTTCAACAGATTTGACTCTCCTTTTCACAAGTCACTAAACAGAACCTCACTACATTCAGAAAGGAGTCCACTTTGTTACACTTTCTTTTTCTTATCAGAAATACCCTAACCCTAATTCATCTTCAGGTAGAGCCACACTGCAGTCTTTGCTGAACTTAGGAAAGTATGCAGTGGAGGTTGTCTGTCACTTTTCCATTCAAAAAAATGTAGGCAAGGAATATTTCTTCTTCCCCAAAACTTAATCCTTTTAGAATGATTCGTTTAATGAACAGTAGATTATCCCATTTGGGAATTGCTTGTGTGAAAGGAAAAAATCAAGTTGGAAAAACTGGATTCAGAGGAATTTTCCTGAGGATTGTCAGGAAAGGCACAAAAATTTCACTGGTTCATCCCCATTTACATACCAAAGATTGTGACTGTGAGTGTTTTCCTTATCAAGATACTGGGGAAATAGTTTGTCTTTGGATTGGCACTTCAAATTCTCAAAACAATTACAGGATTTAAGTCAGGGTCTGCACAGAGTATATGCTAGATCTGTGTTTTCTGTTGGCACCATGTGTCAATAACAACTGACCCTTGATTCCTGTGTTGTTGCATAATCTTGTGATATGTTGAAGGACCCAGTCTTACATATGTGACTGATAAATTGAACATAGCTTTAGAGGACAGTTGAATAAGGAGTTTGCAGTGGTATAATAGAAGTATGAGTAGCCATTTGCTTTGGAAAAGGGATGCAGGGTAAACGTGCTCCCATGGCCCATGGCCCATAGAAGACCATCGGGAAGAAAGTGAAAGAAAAAGTGAGAATCACTCTGACAGCTCTATATTTTATGAATGCTTTGCATTGTTTTGCAGAGCTCATAAAGAAGAAAAGATAAAACTGGCTGAGCCTGCCAATTTGGACTGTGTTCTTGGTAATAAGATAAAGATGATCAATATAAATACAATATTGTATGATTATATGGTAAGCTCAAATTTTGTTTTATTTGTGGTCATTCTGTTATCAGAAGAACGCTATTTTCTGCCAAACTGGTATTAAATTTCATGGCCATATGGAAGGTGATGTAATTTCACCTTTTCCAAATGTTTTGCAGAAATTTAAGATCGATTTAACTTGGGATTTGGGGATTGCTTGTTTGTTCATTTGTTTGTTTGGGAGGAGTGCTTTTGGCTTCAGCCTCAGTGTTTGAACAGCATGGACAGAATCTGAAATCAAGATGGTAGCATTTATTCCATTGAGAAAAGATGGCAGTACTTTAACAACCCCTGTTCATCGATTATGTTTCTGAGAGGCTGATTGGGAAAACTGTGTATGTGTTAATGAAACTGTTTGCCACAGTGAATTTCTTGAGGTGAAGATTTGTTTTAGCTTAAAAGTTGATGATTCACGTTTTGAGCATGGAAGCAAATGATGGAGTTGACACACTGAATCTGAATAATGTGAGTACTTTGTCTTATGTTACTATTGAAGCTCTACATTCTTTTTTTTTTTTTCCCCAGGCTTCTGGTAAATCAGAAGACATCCCTAAAAGTTTCTAAGCAGTCTTTTTATGGAAAATAAATGGATGCCAAATTTTAACACATTTTGTCAAAATCTTAACAGGTCTTTTACCTTCTTTATAAAGATTTATGTTCTACTAGATGATAATCCACTTAAACTAATTCCTGTTCACACTTATGTTGAAACTGATGATGTGCTGACAAATAAATTCTGTGAGTTTGCTTTTGTGTCTCTCACACTGAAAAAGCACCTTGTTGCAGTTTAGATGGAAACAACTATAAATTTTCATCTAACATGTCTTTTTTTCCACAAATCAAGTATTTTTCTGTTCCAAGTCAGGACGATAAAAGGTGCAGAACCAAGGTTGTCTGAAAAGATGCAAAGAGACAATCCCAGATAAATACTATGTAACAAGATAACTGAAATTTCACAACAGACAATAAAGATTTTACCCTTTCTCATCTCCTTTTAATTTTGTTCCACAGATGGCAAAATTGCTCAAGAAATGTCACTGCACAAATAGAAGAGAAAAGGCCAATACTGTGAGTAATATTTTAAAGTATTTTTCAGTATTTGCCAAGGAGACCATAAGTTAGGGTGAATGGCTCAAAACATCTGTGATTAAAGATCAGTCATACAATTAGAATAAGAGAAAAGAAAAGAAAAAAGTGATTTAGCTGATCCCAAGCTAGTCTGGAATGGTACAACCATTGAATTAAATTCAGAGAATGAAACTGGCTACATTTTGAAAGTTGGAACAAAATGAAAGAAGCAAAGTGAAAAATAAGTGTGTAAATCTTGCTTAGCCTTTCTGCATAAAGGGAAAATTCTTCTGTACTCAAGATGGCCTAGCTCAAAATCCTGAGTGCACAAAGCAGTCACAGGAATAAAAACCCAGTTATAGCTCAGAGCAGTAAAGAACTGAATGACTGAAAGATGAGAGACTCTGAGAAAGCTTTGCTAGCTGCTGTGGGGGATTAGAGAATTTTAATTATATCTATATTGGACAATGCTCTTGGGACTAATCATTATTCAACAGTGTCAGCAAAGTCCAATCAGATTTGGGAAAGGTAAAGCTTCCAACATGAAAATTCTTTCCTGTATATTAAATTTGGAGACCAGTGATGTGAACAATATGGAACATGCCAAATGAGGATTGAGAGAAGTGCATCAGCATTAGGAAATGCATAGTGTTGAAAGAAACAGTGGTAGAATGAACAAAGAGCTCATTTTCTTCAGGGAAATGCTGTTCTCATTGTCCTATGATGATCCTGTGCGCAGCGTTTTGCCTGTTATTGTTTGGTTGGATGGCTTTTTTCAGGAAGGCGTATAATGTAGGTTTATCTGTGTGCTTGAAGAGGTAAAGGGAGGAATTGTGACACAATTATCAGATGGATGATGTTAGAATCCAACCTGCATAAATAGCAGGTGTTAAACACAGACCTATTATTAAAATTTCATATTAGATCTGAAAATAGTTTTCTTCACTAAAACAGTAAAATTTCTGTGTTGTTAAATCAAGACACTGCTTGGGAAAACACGGCAGGTATCTGGTAAATAATAGCTAAGAACTTCAAAGCAAAATGCATACTGCGTATTATTGGTACTTGTTTGGGTAAAAAAAAAATAGAAGAAATAAATAGCCAAAAATTAAGCTGGAAAAGTCTTTATGAATGTCAAAGATATGAAAGATCTAACTTTGACCATTTGGTCTACATCAAATGGGCCTACTGAGCTCATTACAAAATAAAGTATGAGCTTCTTTTATCACATACTGAAATTCTGACCTTAAAGTTACCTTTGAAAGAAGTATTCTCCTTTGCCTATAAGGGGGGGGGGGGAAATTAAAAAGATCTCATATGCTTAGTACGGCCAGACATCTTTACTGTCACATGATAAATTTTTAAGATCTCTCTGAGAGTCACATATTTTTGAATTTTAATTTATATTGATTGATGTAGGAGTACATTAGTGCTTGATAATGTAAATGTTTCTGAGTTTCTATGAAGGATCTGAGAACCATCTCAGTTGAAATAATAACATAAGGAAAAATGTAGACGAGACAGAGCCGTAAAATCCTAGAGATACTGCAGAGGATTAGTCATTAACATGTGTTATAAAAGCATTTTTATTGAAACACCAAAAAAGAGTCATCGTCTGGGTACAGAAGGGCCAGTTAACTGTTTTTCGTGATTTACTTTAGATTTTGCCTTTGTGTTCATATAGAACCTGTTCTTCATGCCCAGCACACATGATCTTTAAAGTGATGGGGTTTTCAGTTTTTTATTCAGAACGTTCTCTTATCTATAAATTGGAACCAGAGCTGTTGCATCACTGTTATTAGCAATATTCAGTTTTAACAAATATTCCAATTAATCTGGCTAAGGTTTAGTCTGTCAGTGGTTATTTCTCTATGCATCTGTTTGCTGCTGCACACCTGTTTCACCACTGAAGATGACTGTAGAAATGAATTATTTTAATATGTGTGGAACTGTCAACATAGTGACATTAGGATAACATTTACAAGGGATTCCCACTTCTTTAAGTGCCTGCCCATTGCCATTTTACTAATTGCTGACCATTCTGTAATGGGAATTTACAAATTATGCAATGCCCTCATTCCTCTGCCTGTCATACTTCTGATCTTATCACCATAATGAACATTTTAGCTTTTTAAACTATGATATAGGAATACTCAGAAATAACTGGGTCCTGTCTAGTAACAATAAATACGTGCCTCTCCTTTTGATCTTGTACTAGAATCGTGACCCTAAGATTGCACACATGCCTAAAACTCCATGTGTACAAAACTGGTTTTTGTTTTGACATCTAAAGTATGAAAAATTCTCATAGTAAAATTAGCCATCTGTTAATGATTTTTATAATGAAAACCCGTGTACACGAAGATCATTTATTCCTGCAGTAAAAAGAGAAGTGCTGTTTCTAAAACTATGCTGAACACAGTTAAATAATTTTGATGGTATCTGCTAAGAAACTTTGAATTTGATCCATAATGTTAAGCAGTTTTTGAAGTTAATTTTAATAAAACATCACATGCAATTAAGAGCCAAGGCATCTTCCCTGACTGATGAGATCCATTTGAATGGAAAAAAGACCACAGTGCAGTGTGGTGGATTGATCCTGGCTGCATGCAGGGTGCACACCGAACCCGCTATATCGCTTCTTTCATCAGTTGGACAGGGAAGAGAAAAATATCACAAAACAATCATGGGTTGAGGTAAGGGTAGGGGCAGATCACTCGACAATTACCATCACAGGCAAAACAAACTCACCTTGTGGAAATTAATTTAATTTATTAGCAATCAAATTGGAGTAGGATAACGAGAAACAAAAAGAAATCTTAAAACCAGCATTCTCCCATGCCTCCCTTCTTCCAGGGCTTCTCTGCCTCCTTCCCTCCAGCAGTGCAGGGGGATGAGAACCCAGGGTTTGGGGGAAAAAAACAGAAGACTGGCAAGGAGGATTGTAAAAACACTCAGGGGACTTTCAGCTGGGGTGTTGAAAAACACATGTATCATTCTAATTGTTGTCGATCTTTGTGTGTTTGTCAAATATAACATCTGAGTTTAGATCACACAAGTATGTGAAGGACTCGGAGGCACCTTATCGAATGTACTTTAGATTCCTGCCCTGCTGTGGGAAAGATCGAACCACAGTAGAAAACTATGCCAGCAAGAATCCCTGATAGACAGAAGGGAGAAGCAAGACCTGAGCTCTGCGGTGCCTGTGTCTCTATTTGCGTGTCTCTGCCCAGGTTTTGCTACAGAGATCCCCCAGTTCGTGAGGTAACAAGAATAATTTACTCTGCATTTCAACCACGGTTTGTTCCTGTGTCCTGACTGTGTTAGCTCATGCAGGGTTGTAGCCAGCTCATCACACATTGTCTCTGACGTTCCCTTCTCCTCAGGGGTGGCCTTTGCACATTCTTTCCTTGCTCCAGAGTGTGGTGCCTCCCATGGGAGACAGTCCTCCATGAACTTCTTCAACACAAATCCTTCCCACAAGCTACAGTTCTCCACGAACTGCTCCAGCACATGTCTTTTCCATGGGGTTCAGTCCTTCAGGGCAGACAGCTCTGGCGCAGGTCCTCCATGGGGTTACAAGTCCTGCCAGCAAACCTACTCCAGGTGGACTCCTCTCTCCACAGGGCCACAGGTCCTGCCAGGAGCCTGCTCCAGCTTGAGCTTCCTGCAGGGTCACAGCCTCCTTTGGGCATTCACCTGCTCTGGTGTGGGGTCTTCCATGGGCTGCAGGTGGCTACCTGCTCCACCATTAACCTCCATGAGCTCCAAGGGGACAGTCTGCCTCAGCAGGGCCTTCACCATCTCTGCTCTGGTCCTCCTTCACTGACCTTGGTATCTGCAGAGTTGTTTCTCTCACATATTCTCCCTTCTCTCTCCCAGTTGCAATTGCAATTGCTGCTACTCAGTTTTTTCCACCTTAATTATTATCACAGAGGTGCTACCACCATTGCTGATGGGCTTGGCCTTGGCTAGTCACGGGTCCATCTTGTAGCTGGCTGGCATTGTCTCTGTCAGACAGAGGGGAAGATTCTAGCAGCTTCTCACAGAAGCCACTCCTGTAGCCCACCTTTTACCAGAATGTTGCTGTGCAAACCCAGTACAGTGCAGCTATTTCAGAAGGTACTGTTTTAACCAGAATTATTTTGAGATTAACTGTCAGAAGAGTGATGGTATCATTGTAGAATATTTAATCTCAAAAATATTAACATTGTTCTAATTGGAAAATATCTAACCTTTCCAAACGTCTCCAGGTTGAAGTGAAACTTCTCAGTTCTGTTCACAAAAGGTAGAGGAAGCAACTAATGTAGAAAATCATTTTGGCTGCACCAATAGAGATATTTCTGAATCTAGTGAAGAATATAGGCATCCTGTAAAATTTTATAGAAAAGGCCAAAGCGTACAGGCCTTTAAAAATACCACCAGATACCTATCTTCATATCAAGGCCACTGAACATCTTTCAAAAGCTGAATCTGTTTCTTTACTTAGAAATAAATATTGAATAAATGAAGTCCCCTTGTAAAAAAGAGTGGAAACTCAGTGATGCTTCTTGTAAATATTGTACTCCAGATGGATAAGAAGTACTTTTTAAAAAAATTTACTTCTTAATCTCTGCATTAACTTCAATCTACAGAAAGCATGTTCAGAATTTGCTACATACAATTTTCAGTAAAATATGATATCTTCTTCTAGCATGTTTTCTTAGACTGTATGGCCTCATCTAAACCAGAGATCAACATACCAATAGATTCGGGGAAGGTGGCAAAGGGGTATTTTTTCCATACGAGATGTCCTATTTCAGTCACAAAAGCACTGACTGCACAGAGCATCATGCCCATGCAACGTGGTGTGGAGTTAATTTTGGTTTGTGCTTGGAGAATTTTCTCATGCAGCTACATAATGGTTGTGGTTTATAGCATCTGTTTTTTCCCATTCTTGCTTTTAGTTATGCATCTGAGGCAACAGGGGTATAAGGTTTTCAAAAGCTGTAATCTTCCATTAGGTACTGCCACTGAGACTACTACAACTAAGACAACCCTCCAATATTAATAAAATTAAATTAAATTAAGTATTTAATATTCTTTAATGGCTACTTCTTTTTGACAGTAAAGTTTTTAATCTGTGTGTTTCTTACAGTGAAGCACTGTGCTGCAAACATAAAAACTAAGAGGCTCGATGTATGAAGTGCAGTTTCTTTTACCAGGTGTCAAACACATTCAGCTTACATTTTTAGAAGTTACCTCTGTATCTGTCAGGCCAAAGAAATACAATAGGTGGGTTTTGTTTGTTTCTGTTTTGATTTTTTCCCTGAGGTGCTGAGCAGATGCATCTTCCCTTTTCAGTTTCATCCAAATTCTGCATGTTTTTCTCCTCTTAAAAGATTCAAATGGATTTGAATCATCCATCTGAATGTCTCTGGCCATCAGAAGTAGCAGCACACAGAAGAAAGATAAGTGCAGATCCCAGCGATTTTCTCTGTTGTCTTAAGATGGATGATGTGAAACGCAGAAGGAATTCCCTCAGTCAAAACAGAGATCTTCAAAATGTTCAAAAGGCCCACTGGAACATCCTTCAGCAGTACCTATCAGCAGTCAGACATTTAAAATTATTTCTTTGGGTATAATAGTACATATTCATGTTCCAAATTAATACATAAAAGCTTTAGTACTACAGTTACATTTAAAAGGAAAAAAAACTGTCATAATTTCTTCTGTGTTAAACTCACTTTTCCAAAGTTCATCTGCATCCTAAGAGTGAGCACTTTGTTTTAACTCAAGCAGAATTTGAGGAGGTTAGGTAAGCCATCCGATGTCTCCACTGGGAGGAAAGTGACATTAGAGTTGGGGTTTCTTTCTCCTCTTTGCCAAGAGTCACATGATGTCGATGTTGATGACACCCTCCTCCTCAGCCTTAATGTTGTTGAAAGAAATGGGTTAATAGTCACGAAGATTCCACATTTCAAAACCAGGTGGGCTTGTGTAAGTTGATGAGTGGGCGAGGGAGTGGACACATCAGGCCTTGGTGGCACCAGCCTAATCTCAAACAATAACAGCAGGAGCCTCGGGATAAGAGAATGGTAAATTTCTGCTTTCATATGTAAAGTTAGGATGAGGAATGACTAACCAAACATTTATGTTACTGTGGTTTTCTCTTTGTTGTTATTTTATATACAACTGGGTCTTTCATACTGCGCAGAACTGGAATAAAACAGGTATCTTGACTATATGTGTTGATTGGTTTTTGCACACTGGGTAAAGAACCCAGATTTGGTACAGCATTGAGTCTACTTTTGTTGGTTTTCATACCTTCTGTTAACTTGGTCTGCCTACATACAATTTCTCTTCACTGGTTTGCAATTACTCAGTTTATTTATTCCCTTTGTTATCTCTAAAAACATGTTTTTACTTGAACAATTTGAAGCTGTACTCCTGTAGTGACCTTTGACAACTGTGATTTGTGTTTCCAGTACAGACCTTTAGTATCACTGTGTGTCTGTACTCTTACACACCATATTTTATTCTAGAGACATTCAATGTACACAAACACTTGTTATTGCTATAAATGAAAGCTAAACTAAAATAAATCTGGACAATTGTTATCTGATTTCTCAAAAAATTGCTTTCACAGCTGAACAAGAAAAGCCTAGACAATTCCAGAGGCCCCACACTTGTCATACCAACAAAAAACCTTGTGGTCTTCAAGAAATAGTAGCAAAATTATGTTTTACTGCACTACAGTTTGCCTGCTTTAGCTGCATCTGGACTTTGTCATATCCTTTGAGGCATTACATCACAGTTTCAAACTTCTGTTTTATGTTGGAACCTAATCATACTGGGAAGCAAAACAGCTTTAGCAAGATATTTGGATGGTAGCAGATACTGTAGTTTAAGGACACTTACTTACTCAGAAGACCCAAAATCAAAGGTAGGCAAACCATCATCTGTACTAATTGCATTTGAAAAATTCGGGAGAATTCTTGCATAGCATCATCACTTCTACAGTCAAAAACCATAATCCATACCCACACAAACAAATCTGCATGTGTGATTCCATTGATGTGTCTAGAACTTGTTGGTGCAGTCACAGCCTTCATGGTTAGAAGCTATCCTGATGGTTATTATATGGTAATGAAAAATGAATGTGATTCTCAGGCGTGTAGTGGGGTACAATGAGTTTTTGATTGGATTGAACCATAAGTGATGGGTAGAGTATAAGCACCTCTTCAGCATTTTCCAGTCACTTACTCGGTATCTCCCTTTTCTGTAGAGCAGTCCTTAAGAGTCCCACGGGTAAAACACCTAAATATCACCAGGCATTTTATATAGAAGGTAGGTGTAGAGGATGTGAATCCCAGAAATAAGCAAGATATTGTGAAGCTGAGCTGAAGTTTCCTATAGGAATCTAACTCCATAGAAGCAGTTTTGTGAAAAGCCCTATACAATGTAACAAGGATTAAATAGATCTTATCAGGAAGATGAAGTGAGAAGGTAGAGGTGATAGCTTTTATTAGACCATCCAGAAAACCTGGGAAAAACATACAAACTTTCAGAAGCTCTTATGAAGGTGCCATTTCATAGTACTTATTCTAAACCCACAGGAGGTCATCTAAGAGCATCCTACCTAAAAAGTGCTATTGGCTGGCTTAGAAATTATCCATGTAGAAGTTATCCTCACAGATAAAATCTACAGGATTTATTCCAAACTATGACAGCATAATTATTAATTAATAATTCTTGATCTAAAAGAACTCAGCACCACCAATAATGGCTTAAATTAATTTGATTGAATTGTACTGTAAAGAAAATATAATAAAAGCATTTTGAAAAAAGAAAAACATTTAGTGAACAGGAGACTGCTCTTCAGTTATTAAGCTTCCTTTCACACAGTCCATGTGAAGTAAAATAATGACTAGTAAATGCTACTAGCGTTAAAATACTACATCACAAATGGCAGTGCCATTAATAGTTTTATTAATTCATTTCAGTATCTCTTTAAGCAAAATGGACCCACTAATGCTGAATCTTAATAGTAGTTATGAGGACGCAGTCACAAAAATAATTTTCTGTTATGCTTCTATTCATAAAAACAAGAAGTCTGAGAACAAAGTGTCCTTTCCTTCCCCTTTCTTGACCATGGATGTTGGGCAAGATCAAGTTTTTGATGCTGAGCTACAGCAAGTAGAACAGAATGCTGAACATCTCCCAGCCCATACCTCACACCCTTGGTGTAGGAGTGAGTCTTCACTGCTCTTTGTATGTCTGATTTGAATAATCAAACCTCACAGGTTTAAAGATCACAGCCAAAAAATAACTGGAGAAGTGTGGAAAAACGAGGAGAGCATGTAGTGAAGAAAAGTGGGAAAACATGCATGAATGAAGAATAATTAGAGATTAACAAGTAACAGGAAGAGGGCATTAGAGAAGATAAATGGGAAGAGTATGAGAAGAGTACCATAATGCTAATATATTAGACTGCAAGAGCAGTAAATCCACTGGCATTTTGAATTAAGACAATTCAGTTATTTTACATTTTTCTAAAATGTCAAGGTGCACCCTAGTTGATAAAGTCAATTTCCAAAAAATAATTGATGATTGCAAGTACTACTGTCTTTATTATGAACATATCTGGCGTGCTATGTCTTTTTCCTCATTTCAAAGAGGAGCTTGCTTAGTTCCTTATTTAAGTTGCAGAATAAGATTTAACCTCAGGGGAGGAAAAAAAAAAAAGTGTATGTCATGGAAATCCTGCCTATGCTAAGGAAGAGCTTTGTCCTACGCTTCTTTTCTGAAAGCTTTCCTGAGTTTACCCCTGCTTTTTCTATTATACACATAGAGTTTGCACCTCTGTTACAGATGAATTTAGTATCCTGTATCCTGACCTTTTAAAATCCAGTCAGCTTCTGAGAGTGGAATGGACTATATAATGCCAAAGCTCAGGTGTGGTCTTCATTGCCAATCTTTCCACAGACTTCGAAATCAAGGGCTACTACCTCTTCCTCTACTGCAGTTTCAAACAAGTTTTGATTCTGAGAAAAAACAAAGGTATTAATTAACGAGTGTATCAACAGTATTATTGACAAAAAAATCCAAAACCAAACAAACCAAAATTCTGGGTATGGCTTTTAAAAATAGATTAAATGTATGGGACATTTCCTGTAATTCCTCATAATTTCAAAAGCTTGTGTTTTTTCTCATGAATTTGTAATCGGGGATCCATTATCTCACAGAGTCACAGAATCATTTTGGTTGGAAGAGATCTTTAAGATCACCAAGACCAGCTGTTCACCCTGCACTACAGGGTACCTAAACCGTGCCCCTCAGCACCACATCTACATGTCTTTTAAATACTTCCCTACTTTTAAATATGTAAGGGGTGGGGACTCCACCACCACCCTGGGCAGCCTGTTCCCCTGCTTTACAACCCTCTCTGTAATGAATTTTTTCCCAATATTGAACCTAAATCGCTCCTGGTGCAACTTGAGGTCATTTCCTCTTGTCCTATCACTTGTCACGTGGGACAAGAGACCAACACCCACCTCACGACAACCTCCTTTCAGGTAACTGTAGAGATTGATGAGGTTACTCCTCAGCCTCCTTTTATCCAGACTAAACAACATCAGTTCCCTCAAATGCTCTACATAAGGCTTGCGCTCTAGATCCTTCACTATCTTTTTTGCCCTCTCTGAACATGCTCCAGCACCTCAGTGTCCTTCTTGTAGCGAGGGGCTCAAAACTGAACACAGCATTCAAGGTGCAGCCTCACCAGTGCAGAGACAACCACTTCCTTCCTGCTGCTGGCCACACTTTCTGATACAAATCAGGATACTATTGGCCTTCTTGGTCACCTGGGCACACTGCTGGCTTGTACTCAGCCACTGTTGACCAACATCCTCAGCCGCTGTTGACCAACATCCTCAGGTCCTTTTCCCCTTGGCAGCTTCCCAGCCATTCTTCCCCAAGCCTGTAGTGTTTCAGGGAGTTGTTGTGACCCAAATGCAGGACCTGGCACTTGACCTTGTTAAACCTCATACAACTGACCTCAGCCCATCTATCCAGCCTGTCCAGATCCTTCTGTAGATCTTCCTTACTTTCAAGCAGATCAACACTCCCACCTATCTTGGTGTCATCTGCAAACTTGCTGAGGGTGCGCTTGATCCCCTCATGCAGATCACTGATAAATATGTTAAAGAGAACAGGCCCCAGTACTAAGCTCTGGAGAACACCACTTGTGACCAGCTGCCAACTGGATTTAACTCCATTCACCACCACTCTCTGGGCCTGGTCATCCAGCCAGTTTTTTAACATGTGAAATTATATTCAGTATAGTGCATTCAAATTTTCCTTTTTAAAAAAATAAATAAGATTTTATTCATAAAGGTAAACAGTGGCAAGATATCCCCTTGTGAGCTATCAAAAGAGATTCCCTCTGTGAACTTCACTTATGACAACCCCTTGCTCTGCTTGAATCTAGAAATTAGGGTCCTACGCTTGCCCTTTTCAGATCATTTCTAAGCTTGAACTTGGGAAACTACATTTGATCTGCATACCTGGATTTTCTGCCTATGAAATCTCATAAGTAATAATACCTATCTCGAAAGAAAGCCTCTAAAGAGATGGAAGAGGTGATAAAAGTATAACACTTTTAAAATATTTAATATTACAAAAAGCATCCTCATTCCAAGATGCTCCAATGGTCAGTCAGTATGGGCTGGAAATCCAGTTCCCCTCTTAGTGCAAGTGGTATCCCCAGACACTTCTGGCTAACCTTCCTGTTCTCTGCAGAGATGTATGTTGTGGTGAACTCATATATTGGGTTCTCCCTCTTCAACAACAAAAGATCAGGGTAAGGCCAGCCGTTACATGGAAAGAGCAAAGAATTGCTCACTCTATATCCTTCTGTCCTAATGTTAATTGCAGCTAACTGCAAATAAAGGCGCTTTATATATGCACCTGATTAAGTCATAATTTAAACACCTTTTGAGGATACAAGCGGAATCTAAACACAGCTCAAACGCTGAGGACAGCTGCCTGGTGCCTGTGGGGCGGGAAGGAGAAAGGCAATCTGAAAACAGCAAAGGCAGGTAACAGGGTGCCTGTCTCAGCTGCCTGCTGATAAATTGTCGAAGGCATTATGCTGCTGATGAAATACTTTTAATGGTGGGTATTTTTAACTTTTGTTGTTGAGAACTCATCTATCCCACTGGATTTCACTTCTTTTATGACATTGAGCTTCTTTAAAACTGTAAATAATGAAAGCACAATTTTCTTTATACTGTGAAAGTTCTCCTCTCCACAAAATATTAGAAGCTCAAGAGCATAAATAAGCTTTCCCATAAAATCTAATCAGAAATATCTTTCTGTTGAGTATTTTGTTTACATTTTTGACAACAGGAAGTAAATTTTCAGCACACGGCTTGAGATTTTACAGAAGATTCTACTCTCATTAACTTTAAAGAGCATTTTATAACTTGTCGTTCATTTACCATATGAAAGCTAACTCTTTGGTGTGACCCTCAAGTATCAGCTCTAGCATAATTTTAACCAAGCATCCAGTATCTGTGTCATTATTAGTAATACAATATGTTTAAAAATAATATGTTAAAAAAAATTATCACTAACATTGAAGACTATGGCTGAGGATAAGAGAATGAGTGCATACTTTGTTGAAACCTGACAGGACACTGCTAATAAATGTGTAGTGTCACATAGTTTTTTGGCATTTCCATATCGAAAAGTATTTTTGCTTCAATATCACAAACTGAAAAATAGTGATTGTTCATCATCCTTATTTAAAGCCCTTCTTCTCCTTGCTGTATATAGATTTGGTAATGCCAATGCATGGCAGTATTACCTGCTAAGAAATACAGATCATTTAAAATCACAGGCAGAGAGTTTTGCGGTGGGAACACTGCTCTCAGACGCTAGAAATATGGTTTTGTCTATTTTGTCCTGGTGTTCTGAGATGTAATATTGAGAAGGTCACCCTCAACTACATTTGAAAGGGCTTTGGTGGGAATTTTGTACTTCACTATCTTTCCTCCTTATCCTCACTCCTCCATCTTTCCCATGTCCCCTTTTGTAAATTGTGTCACTGACCTCCTTGTAAAGAATTTTAAGATCAGTTAGTAAGAATGTATGTATAAGAACTAGCATCATTAGTAAGATTAACAGTATGATTGCATTGAACAAGAAATGAGATAAAAAGAAGTAGCATTAGCACAAGCAGATAACAGTTTGTTTTTATCCATTCAGCAATACTGCTGGCAGCACTGAGATGCATCATTACATAAAACAGCAAGCATGCTTATTCCAGGCTTTTTCAGTGTCCACCTTCTACGTCTGAATTTATTAATAGCAATGGAGTTTCACTGATATTAAACAGAAATTTATTCAGTGGTGGTGACTCAAGCTTAAGATTTAGAAAATTGTCATTCAGTTACTGAACAGGGTATATGCTTTTGGTTCTGATAGTGGGGCTGATTCTGCTTCCACTGAAAAATGTGGAGTTTCTGGACTGAACTGCATGCTTTGCTAAAATATTCTGGGTGTCATGGGAGGGGCTGGGAGGTATCTGGAATATAATAAGCTATAGCTTTGCCATATTTTGCATCCAACTGCATACTGGGAAATGGTTTTATATGCATAAACTAATGTCCAAAGGGGCTCCATGCTACGCTTTAAGGGATTTAACAAATCCAGATAGAAAAATGCTTCAATGATAAAAGAGCTAGAAAGAAGATTTGGCACCAGAAAGTGATATAGGAAATTAAGTTTTATTTATTTGCATCTGCAGTTTAAAAAAGATGCAATACTGCCAAACAAACAGAGCTCAGTAGGACAGTTCAATGATCAAGGAAAGTGTAAGAAGCTGAGCCTGCTTAAATTATGCCATATTTTGTAGAAACTCATTAGTTTGCGTACACAGACTATAGGCCCGTTTCAGAAACTTTGCAAGGCATAAGGAATAATATTCCTAGGAATGACAGAATGTTTGTTTAATTAGGTTTGAAAGATTTGATTATATAATGGAATATACATCACGGTAGACTAAATTAAATGTTGGAGCTTCTGATTTAATGTCTGTGTATACATACAAAAAAGTCATCACAATAATTGGAGATTGCTCTTTTTTCACCTCTTCCCCCACCTGGTTGTGTTTAAATTACAAGGTTATCACTGCAATAATCTCAGTATCAAATATCTGAGAAAAGACTCAAATTTACATTTTTATAGATTTTAAATATGAGCCAAGGCAAGCAAATTACAGCATTAAAAGATGATTGAAAATTCAAGATGCCATGGTGAAATATCTTGTACTGCACTGAATCAACCTGCCTTTTATTCCATTGTTAAAAACCCCACAGGTTAGAATGGCCTGTAAACTATTAAGTCTTTATGAAGAAGTATCGTCAAGTCAAAACTCTGACAAGAAAATTTCTAAAACAAGATGC
Organism: Buceros rhinoceros silvestris; assembly: GCF_000710305.1. Classification (NCBI taxonomy): domain Eukaryota; kingdom Metazoa; phylum Chordata; class Aves; order Bucerotiformes; family Bucerotidae; genus Buceros; species Buceros rhinoceros. The sequence goes on from NW_010387755.1 coordinate 49,263, forward strand.
TTTTGGTTGTCATAGTACAGAATAGCTGCTAGGGATTATTTTACAAGTGAAAAAAAGTTACAGAGAAACTAAATCATCTTCACAGAACATTGCTTTAATGCAATAACATACCCAGCTCTGCAAGGCACAGAGCATTTCCTCCTCTGAGCTTCTGAGAACTTTCAGATGCAGCAAAATATAATTGGACTTAAAGGTGGTTAACACTAAATGGGCCCTAACTTTATGATTAATTAACTGGGCCTCCATATATACCACCGACTAGAAGCACCAGACTTAGAATGTAATTGCCTCCAGCCTTATTTAGACAGTAGGGATTTAAGTGCTACTGGAAATCAGGTCGGAGTTGCAGTGGTCTGAATTTCCCCTGGCAGTGTCCCTTTTCTTTCCATGTCTCAGGTAGGGAACCTAGGCCTTCAGTGTTCCCAAGCTCAGGGCTCAAAGTTGGAAGGGATAACTGCAAATTATTAGTCTGGATGTGGACTTACTGTTCAGCAAGTGTAGAGAGGGTAGAGCAGTTTGCAAACACCTAAGAGGGGGACAGCACCTGCTGATTGTGTAAAAAGCCCTCTCTTATTCTCAGAGCAGCATAGGTTAGAACATGAAACAACCTCATGTTTCATGTAACAACTTCCTTTTCCACCTCTAGGCAAAGTTAGTATTGATTATGCATTTTCTAGAAGTGCTTCTTTGGAGGCTGAGGGATGTTACGCTGATGATAACCACAACAGGCCTACATCACTCCAGGGTTTTGCTGCTGATGGCAGTATCTCTGGCTATGTCACAAGGAGCACCTCGTGAAGAGAGAACCAAGCACCTAAGGCAGTCTTATCCCTTCATCACTCTCTGGTTATACAGGAGCCACTCAGGATGTTAGTCACATTAATGCACATCTCAAGTGCCTCTATTCTGCTCAGAGGTATAAGGAACTCCTACAGCTAATTAGCAATTTGCAGTCATGTACAATCTTTTTCGGAAGCAAATGAGAGGGGAAAAAATACATCTACACTTGAAGTTGCATCATTGATAACTGTTGGTGTATCTTTCTAGCAGAAATTAGAACTATGAGAAGCAGATGAAACCTTCTCTGGGAATGCAGCAGCCAAACCCAGCTGCAACACTATCTTGTGGGAAATTATCTCTCTAACTAGCCTTGTTTGATTAACTCTAACCAAAACAGTAACCACGTGGGGGCTAACCCCTTTTATCCAATTATAGTGCTTTAAGAGATGCATGCTGTCTGTGTAACAGAGACACTATCCCATCACCATGTAGCTAGTTGCATGAACAAGAGTCTATAAATTGGGATGTATTGTAAACAATAAACGGGTCTCACTACACACCATATCGGCGTACGCGTGATTCGTCCCGGCTCCAGCTGGCGGGCCTGCCGTAGAAGAATATAGCACGAATGGCTACAATTACAAAACTTGATTTGATTTTGTGGCCATTAATTAAATTCAAAGCATCAGATTTCCAGTCCTGGAGTCTGAAGCTTCCTTCAAGGGATAAAGCAGAGAGGTTACTACCACAGCCTCTCTCGGATACACAAAAGCTGCTTTTACACATGCTGACACCCACACACTTCAGCACTATGTGTTGTGGACAGACCGATTTTCTAGTTTGTCCTCCTGCTTAGGTCAGAGTCTCTTGCTGAGACAGTCAGCAGTGAAATTGCTACCACCTTACTGCTGTGCAGGAGTGGTGATAATAGGTATGGTCCCCCTTATGTTCTACTCACAGGTTTATATGACACAGACACATGAAATGAATTGAGACAATGAAGAAAATGTCTTCGGCTATCAACAACTTTAAGCCAACAGATCTCCCAATTTATTTCTTTATTTATTTATCTTGGTCGTTCTTTTGGTTTCATACAGCTTTGCAGAGTTACAAAACAAACAACTTTTATCAGTTGTTTGGAAAGTCCAATGACTACGTCTCCCTGTCACTTAAACTTACCTCATTCCAGGAACTTCAGAAGTTATCTCTGATTTACACAAAGAACGTGTGAATCCATGACCATGGCACTCAAATCTGAATTTTAATTCTTAGATTTTTGTAGGAAACCAGCTTTTCCATCTCAATCCTATTATGTATTATTCTCTTTTGCTTCTCCTCCCTTGAATCTCTTACCAAGCCTCTTGGCAGTTTTTATATAGTTTCTATCTTTACCAACCTTCCAGTACTGAAAATACACTTTTGAATTTGAGGTCTACTGACTTTTGAGTTTAAGACAAAAGAGTTACAGCTGTGATCAGAAAAGTATTCTTGTTCAGTCATAATTTTTTTTTTTTTTTGCATTTCTATACCTTCAACACAGGGAATAAAAGCGAAAACAGCATGTAGCTTGAGCGGGAGCCAGATAGGACTTAAGATTTCCTAAGCAGTGTTAACGCAGTTTTCTGTGATAAAGTCCACCCTGTAATAATACTTGTTGCTTTTTTTCATCCAAACTGAGACTAATGCATTAGCCACACCACCTAATTTTAAACATAGAATTTTCAAGTGTCCAAATTTTGCGGCCTAGTTAGGAAGGTAATATTGTACTGTACTTCCACTACCATCAATGACTGGTAAGAAGGACAAGTGGCTAAAAAAATTAAATATATGCCAACTAAAGAAAATCAGAACAGGCAGAGCTGATTCAAGAATCTGGATTTGTGCCTCTGGACCAAATTAAATGAGTTAAGCCAAAAAAAAAAAATTTTTTTTCCTAAGCAATGACTATTTTGTTACTTGGCTTTTCCAGCATTTGTTTTCTATGCTTGCTCAGGACAAAAATAAAAGCAAGCTATAAATACATTTATAGTCTCATTGAAGAAGTAATGGCTAGAAAAAAAGAAAATCAGGGAAAAATAATTCAGTGGTGGCACAAATTTTATATCTTTTTTTTTGGTTTGTCTTAATAGTATAATGAACTTTGGTTGTACACGAACTAATTTTGATGTCTAGCTAACTGCTGAGGCACATGATGGTCTCTGCAGTTCTGGGTTTATCTATGTCCCACTTTCTCCTGCGTATGCAGGCTGGATGTGTCTCTGGCCAGCTCTAATGCAATCTCCCATAATACATTACGGTCTTTCTTGCTACTCTCACGTTACTGACCATATTTTGCATTGTATCATCTGTATCAGTTGTATCATTTTAGACACAGACCCAAAGTTTCTGGACCTTTTTTGGGATTAATGTGAGGGCATATTTTGGCATCATTAGGACAAGAACATTATGGATTCTCCAAATCTTTAGTTATGTAAAATGACATACATTTAATGTGGTTAAAGAATTTCTTCACAGAATTCCTTCATAAAACGGAACTAACATGAGTATATAAAAGATCACAGAATATAATGTGGAAAATAAAATCTTCATGGCTTTTAATGCTCATTCAGAACAATAGCAATAGTTTTCTGGATTGTATTGTCTTGTCAGCTACTGCTTTTTATCCCAAAGAACTGAGGCTACACATCCTTCGAGAAACCATCTACTGATCACTTGTAACTATGCTATTGAGGTCAGATCCCTCCATTCACTGCAATACAGCAGAATAGATGTTACACAGGTTTAGGCATAACAGTGAAAAGTTTATTCTCATGACCTGAGAAAAAAAATATCACTCTCCAAAAATTTTTGATCTGTTGGGTTTCTAGTGGGAGAGACTTGAAAATAATACTTTCAGATTAAATATTTTTTAACAGATTGGACTTTTCCCACTAATGTTAACTATAAAATTTCTACCAGCTCTGTAGACACAGTTAAATTAATACTGTACATATTTAATCTGAGGTTTCTACAAGCTAAACTCCTTAGAAGAATTGAGTTGGCAGAAAGAAACATTAGCCACCTTGTGAGAATTTCAGCTTGTAATAGAATTCATAATTTAATTTCAAGCAACTTCAACGTTCTTTAAAAGAGCAAGCTTATTTTTTATTTCAAAACATGGTACTTATCTTTAAAAGTTTAAAGCAGGTCTGTGGGAGATTGTAAGAACTTTTTATTGAAAATTTTTAGTGAATCAGGTACAAGTTGTTTTAATGGGGTTGAGTCTCAATTACTCTAAAATAAAAGTTTGAAGAAAGTGCAAGTAATCACATCTAAAAAATATAACTCATATTTCCAGAGCAAAGTTATAAATCTGAGGTCTTTGGTCTATCATATAGTTATTTTAGAAGATGGAAAAATAAACTAGCAGAACTTCAGACTCATTCTCTTAGGAAAGGCAGATACACACTTTGTTTAAAAATAGCTGCCCTTTCTCCAGGAAAAAAAAAAAAAAAAAAAAAAAAAAAAAAAAAAAAGAAAAAAAAAAAAGGATGCTGGTTCATCAATTTTGCATGTTTTACAACTTTTATTACCAGAAGCTACTCTTACTCTATAGATGAAAATGTGAAAAAGGCATCTCGCATAGTCTCTGAACCCAGTGATCCATTAAATAAGTGCTTTTAATCTCTTGACAGAGGGAGAGAACATACACTTTGCTTCAGTCTCAAACACAGCATGTTGCTGACCTGTTTTGGAAACACAGGGTTGGTCACCCAGAAAGTTTGCTCTCCCAAAGTGTCAGCCTGGGGGCAAGCTGCTCTCCAGGTCACTGCAGCTACTTGCTGAGAAGAGAGCAGCAGCTCTGCACCCACCCAGCATCCCAACAAGCAGCTTGCCTGGAAATGCAAAGCAAGCTGGAGCACCTCTTCATCCCTGAACGTGATTATCACAACCAGAGTGCAGTCTGTTGCAGTGACAACATTGGTATGAGGTAGGAAAAGTTCCAATTCTCATCTATTTTGATGAAATTCAGAACAAAATCAGCATAAGAACACATGTGAGTAACAGAAAAATGTTTGCTTCTCATCCAAAAACCATGTTTCAGAGGAGCAGTTCTCAATGGGAAAAAGTACAGTCTTTGTTTGTGTGACAGCTTGACAGGAAGCACTCTCAGCCCAGCTTTGCAAATCCTGCTAAAAGCCTCTTGGTAGAAAATTAATCTGTTTCAAAAAGTGAAAAGTTATACTAAATTACCCAGAAAATGATTCTGGTTCAAATGACATTTCTATAAAATACCTGTCCTTTCAGCTATAGACAAGTTTTTTTTAATGGATCTTAAGCAGATCCTTACCAGTAGAAACATCATTGGACATGATGATGCTGAGAAATTGTTTAATTTTAAACATGCAGTTTTTGCTCCAGGTGTCAGGCATGAAGAATACTCATGGCTACTTCTTCCTCAATTTAGTCCTGGTAAGAGAAGGACATTTGCAGGAGATTAGTAGCCAGACCAACCAAGACTTTGACTCAGTATAGTCCTGTCTACGTTGCAGGCATCTCCCATTGCACAGGGAAAAAGAATGAGGCATAAGTGCTGCCAATAGAAAGGAAAAATAAAAGAAACAGCTGGGATTTTCCCAGGACTGTTAGTGTATTGCAGCCATACGTCTTTGTTCACTTTCTGACAGAAGTGCTGGTGGTTCTTCTGAAAATGATGGCTGGGATGTGGACACTTGACTGAGAGGGAGGTTGCAAGGATGGGATGAATCAGCCCTGTAAGCCCGTCACAAATGTTTCACTTCAGTGCACAGTACCTTCTGGGTACTCGGTGTCTGACTTACTAGATGGAAAGCTTATATGTGAGAGAAAAATTCCTGTGAAACTCTGCTCCAGAAGATCAAAGCCGTAAGTTTCTGAAAATCATACTTTGGCATTTGTTAGCAGAAAAGAGGGCAGAGGGAAGAAAGGAGTGGCAATGAAGAGGCAAAGTCAGGTCTGAGAAGGTATGATCTGGGGATACACCATAGCAGAAGGAGAGCATGACAGGACTTCATCTGTGAAAGAAAAAAAGAAATGAAAAAGCAGTCGTGGAGAATAATAGAGAAGTTTATAATTGCTACAGCATTTTCCTTTTCTGAACATTAGAGCGAATGCTGGAATCTGTTTTCCTCTACTGTCACAGACTGCTGTGAAATGCATTAGCAAGGTATAATTTGCATAGCTTATGGCAAAGTATAGAAACCCTGTATGCTTACACGTACAGACAGCTGTATGTTGTCGGTGCTTTTGTGTAAAGCCAGGTTTAATGAAGAAGCTTTAAAATCACAGGATATATTATCTATAGGACAGCTTGGCTTCTAGGCTGGGTCTGGCTGATGTGCAGAGGCTGGGAGTGCAACTGTGTGTTGTATTTATCTAGGTAAAGTGCTGATGTGAGCAAGAGCCGAGGGACCATACAGTGGTCAAGCAGAGTGCTGCATTACCTCTCTTTCCACTCTCTCTCCCATAGGGAGGCACAGCCAAGGGATGACTTGCAAGTACTTTAGCTCAAGTGGCAGAAGCCTGTGCATTTCCCTTGGAAAATAAAAAGGGTCACAGGAAATGTTCATTTGCTTTGGGAAAAAAATAATCCATCAGAAGGCTAATGAAAAAATGGACATTTTCTGTGTAGAGAATATATAGAAGATATAAGTTTTCTGACTTGTTCCTGGACAAATCCTGTTGTTAGTCAGTATCAGAGACAATATACATCCACATACTGGAATTTTTAGTCACTATTTTGCTCGTTAAGAAAAAACCCTAGGCAATTGTATTAAATTAGCAGCACTGCTTTGCTAAATGAAAGGTAAGATTGCAAAGCCAGCTGCTCAGAGTAAGGAAAAGCTGTAATGAAAATTACCAATGCTCCATTTGTACATCTGCATTGGAATTAATTACATAATCATACAGTATTTTTTTCACAAAACTCCTGCCTTATTCAGTGCACTGCATAAATGGAACTCACTGAATGGGTAACTTCAATATTTCGAATATGGGGAGCTTTCAATATTCAAGTGATTGATTCCAAACACTTAAAAATTGGTTTGGTTTGCATACAAATTGATCCTGAATTAGGCAATGGTCATGTCGATGATGAAAACACTTCAGTTAAATGACACATAGAGAAAGCTTAATTGATACTTGATGGTTTCTCAGCAGATGTCTGCATTCAGATGGAATTACTGTAAAAGAATTTGCTAGAAAGATTAGGTACTGTATCTGAATAAATCATTTGCATTTGTTAAAACAAAGTTATATGCAGTAGGAGGTGTTGATTATATCAGCAAGTCATAAACATGCTTTTATTCTTGTATCGCTATTTCATAATGTTCATTAATATGAATCCAGAAAGGGACTGATTCGCTGTACATTATGCCAGCTTCATGCTGATGCAATACTCTTAATTTCAGTCTTTCACTACCTAACTCCCTACTGCAGTGCTAAACCCCAGCCTATACACATATATATACTGTATTTAATGCCCTAGCATCCTTTTTATAGAATAAAACTATATGAGAATTTTTTAGGGCTAAGAATTTGACTTCAATGTTAAAAGTGGGGCACAGCTGAAGAAAATAGTTTTGTATTGTCCTGAGGGAGATAAAAAAAAAAGTAAAAAAAGAAAACAGTAAGGTGGAAGAAAAGTAAAAGTTCACACGTGGCTTCTAATAAGATTGTGAGTTCCAGTTCATTTTCCCCCTCTTCCAGTCTCTCTCAGTGTGAGTATGCATTTACTGTATGTCCTTGCACTGCATTTTCTTTGTAACCCTATTCTCTCCTTGTACTAAAGTCCTCATGAGGCTATGAAGAACATTATGCAGAAAAATAAATAAATGCAGATTGGATATCTGTATGTGAAATAAAATGCTGCCTGTTTTTTTTATCCTTTCTGCAATTTGATCTAAATGCTGTGACTAGGTTACTGTGGTTAAGGACAAGAAACCACTGCTTTTCTCCACTTAATTACCAGATGTTAAAAAAAGAACAAGTAGTTATTCTTCTGTGTACTCATCTATGCCCTTTAGCTAATTAGAGGCAAATTCAAAGTGATTTCATGTAGTTTTTGTTGTGATGTTGCAGGATTCTTAAGGTCAGCAATGATCTGTATCTATAACATAGCCTAGCATGATGTCATACACTGATAGTCCTTATATTAGCTATGTGTGCCCCTTCAAACAGGTCAAACAGATAGAATCTGTAATGTTTTAGAGAGTCACTTGCTCCCTGCTTCTTTTACATGCATGGCTGGGAACAGAAAAGAAGACCAAAGTCCCAGACAGTGAAATAGACTTTAGAAGTCAGACCCCCTTCCTACTATGAGGGCAAGACCATATTTTTTACAGTTTTACAAAGGTAAAGATTCTACGGGGAAGAACTGGAAAGGTTCAAACGCCTGCATTGAGGAACATCAAAACTTCTGTACTGTAAAAAGGGGAACCCTTTATGGCATTTCTGCACTGCTAGAGAAGAGCAAATGAGTCACAATAGGCTTAAGTGTCCTGCTCACTTTGTGGAGATATGAAGGATCCACAAAGCTGAAGACAGGGAAAAGTCTGACTTCTGACATTTTAAAGGGTGATTAGTTTCATCCACTGAAATATGGGAAGAGGAGCCTCAAGACACCCAGCTGATTAATTCCTTGGTGTTTTGAGCAAACTTTCACTTTCAGGTTGTCATCTGTCCTACAGTCTCTACTATTTGAGCAAGGTATTTGAAGCTAGTATTTTGTGTTTTGATAGGTTTCCACCTCCAGAGTGGCAGAGATAGTAGGTTAAAGTTTTTGAATTGAATTAGCGAGCCAAGCATATGTGTAGTGAAACACACTCCTACATTTTCATTCATATTTCTTGTTGTGAATCCAAACCCCAAATTATTATTCCATAATGGACTGTGAATAACTAGAGCTTCAATTCTCGCAAAAACTACTGTTGCTAGGTTTAGCAGATAGGAAAGAACTGAACTAGACACTTTGCCTAACTCACTACAGTCTTCATTTCAATCTGTATTTATTAAAATAACACAAAAGTGTTAAAATCCATGCAGATATTAGTAATTTTAAATTTTACTTTATCATTTAGTATTATGATTGCAAGTATTTTTTTGCAGTTAGTACTATAATTATGCTATTGTAGTTGTACCATTCTTGCAGTTGTGATTAACACTACATAAGGTAGTAGGTCCTCATGTTTCATAGTTTTCTTCATCAGCCTTTCTACAGCTATTCATAACTGTGGTAGCAATATGAAAATCTTATGATTTAGGTTTATTTATTTGTAGTGATAATCTGTGCTTATGCTTACAGTGACAAGTCATGTTACCTACTAGGATTAGGTAACAGTGCTGTGAACATAACATTCGTACCACATGTGTTTTGACACTTAGCTCTGGACTAGCTCTAGAGTGATTCCATGGATGGGCTTTCTTGCAGAAGCACAACTTCAGGTCAGTTTAATCCACAATTAATCCTGTTGCATGCTCCAACATCCTTCCATTAGATGAACCAAAGTGGAGTAAGTTAGGACTTTAATAAGTTGGACTTTAAACACAGTCCATTTTAAAACAGAAAGTCAATAAAAATTGTCACTGTCAATACTTTACAAAGTTATACAAAAATGTGAAAGACAATATGATTTCCATGAAAACAGCAGAGATTGCCTGTGTGTAAGTTTTTCACATGCAATTAAAACTGATCTCAAATTGAAAGATTTTTTTAATCCATATTTTTATTTCTGCACATGTTTGAAAAAGTTGTGAAAAATTTAATTCTTGGGGATTTTCTAGTTTCTTTGTTGAAAAACAATAAAATCAGCAACAATAATAAAATAAAAATTGATAGCTCATTAATTTGAAAATAATCACATTTTAATAATACATTGATAAGAAACAATTTTTTTTTCAAGAAAATCTTTTCATTTTATTTTTGCCCTTTTCAAATAAGAGAGTCACAAGTGTTGTACATAATTGCATTAAGCGGCGTCCTGTTGCTTCATGCAAGACTAGGCTTTGTGATTCAAGTTGCTGTAAATTCACTCTGGAAATGTATATATTTGAATGAGGGCCTTCCACATCCATTGTGAACTCACAAGGTAGTGAAAAGGATGAATTTCCCTTGACTTACGAATAACACATGGATTTCCCCGGCAGTATTCCCAGTAAATAACGTGTTCCAAAAACTTGAAAACTTCAGTAGAGTTTCTTCTTTTTCAATAATCAGCTGGGATCATCTGTCAAATTTGATCCAAATTTGCCAATAGGTTTATCTGATACAAAGTAGGAGGGTTTTTTGCAAATAAATCTGTTTACAGTCACATCAGATAAGTTTTTCCCTTTCTGCTTCAACTGGTTTTTTTTTTAATTATTGTTATTTGTATTCGTGTAGGTATCTTGCCTCCCACTGAGGATTGTTGGCCTGTATGGTTTATTAAGAGGCCGGATAAACAACTGGAGGTAGGAACTTGCCTAAGGTGATAATGGAGGTCATTCATGGAAACAGCACTGGAAACCTTTACTCATATAACTCAAATGTCATGCTGATGGACCTCCTAACAGGGTTTAAAATGCACAGTCATTCGAGCTGGGGAGACAAAAATTAAATACATTACTTAAATGCATCTTCCCCTGACAGCCCTTCTGAGTCTTTTTTTCTTTATAGTTAGAAAAAATATATCCTTTAAGACTTAACATGACAGATATTTCTTTCTATTCCTTCAAGCAATTCCTTTATACGTGTCCTGTTCTGGCAAAACATATAGAAACAATGTAGATCAGTCTTCCAGGCTGTTACATACACACACTTTGAAATAGCAGATAAAGTCAAAGGATTAAAAATCAATTCCAGCATCTTCTTAACAGGACAAGAATTATTAGCAGGCAATAAGGCTCTATTATATGTATTTAATGGGAATTAACACATGCTTGTTTGTAGTGTGTCCCTACTACTACCTTTGTCTTAGCTCCTTTTCTAATGTTTAACAAAGTGTTCTCTTTCACAAGTTTTTTCCTCACTCTGAAGAAATACTGTAATCATTACTAATTCTGTATACTGACATGCCTGTCAGCAAATGTATTTGTAATATCTCACATGCACACTTACTGAAGCTTTAAATGTTAACTTTAACTTGATTTCTCAGTCTAAGTGTAAGAAATATGGACAAATTTTCCATCTTCCTTAATTATTATTTTGTAAAAAAATCATAAAACACATGTCTGTCTGTCTACATGGCTACAGTGGAAGGAGATTTAAAAACAGAGACTTTCTATTCATACTGTTCCTTGTGAAAAAGGAACCTTTCACTGACTGTATTCTGTGGCAAAATGGTTTATCATAAAACATGACATCATGATTTGCCGGAAAAACTCGTCATCTGTTTTGCTTTAACCCCGTTGTGGAGCAACTGTCACAAGCACCTTCCATGCAAAATTTTTCCTTATCTGATTTGACTGACTCAGAATAAATGTCAATGCAAGGGCACCTAAATAAAGCAGAAGAACAGATATTTCTGCAGCTATTCCAACTGCTGCCAATGGACTTTAACATCAGATTGATGCAGAGTGGAAAGCGATATACATATTGTTTTCCAGGGACTGCGAAATGGCTTTAAAGCAAAGTCACTTATGCCAAACTCTTAAATATCTTACCTACTGAGTAGATGCTGATCCCTGCGAACTTTTCCTAAAATACCAAAAATATGAATAAAATATATCTACCTAGAAATCTTAGGGCAACATTCTTAGTACTGTGAAGAACCCTATTATTTATCTAACAGAGTAATGCTTCTGCTTAGTATAGTACATAGCATGTCTACAGTGAGGGGTATATTCTGCTGCCCTTTGTCTTAGGAGAGCAAGAAGAGCAGAAATATATGATGGGATTACAAATAATAAAAATGATAAAGCCATACCTTTTAGTTTGTCAAATGGGCTTGAACTGATTTTTTCCAGAAATAAAAAAAAGTAAAAGGAAAATACTTTACACTTGACCAAAGCAACAGTTATGCCCTGAGATTTATATTTCTATTTACCTTCAATTCACTGCGTGCATACAGATTCTTGTAAAACACTACACTGTATAAACACATTGTTGTCAGGTTATTGAAATTAAGTTGTCTGGTTTGCAGAAAAATGATTTCTTAGTTTACGGGTTGCCTCATTCTGTCATGAGACAGAGATCCAGATATACAGTATAGCACAGAGAGTGACATTTACCCTATAGCTAAACTTGTTAAGTGAGTTCATAAAAGCATTAATTATGTAATTTGTGCTAAGCAGAATGTGCTTGCGTCTTCCACTGTCTTGTCATTCCTGAATTCTGGATTTTCTCTTTGGTTTTGGTGGTCAGTCCGTAGATTTTCAAATAAAGGGTGAATGGTATCTGCTGCGCAGATTAAAAAAATCTGCTCCCCTTTCCTTTCCTTTCCTTTCCTTTCCTTTCCTTTCCTTTCCTTTCCTTTCCTTTCCTTTCCTTTCCTTTCCTTTCCTTTCCTTTCCTTTCCTTTCCTTTCCTTTCCTTTCCTTTCCTTTCCTTTCCTTTCCTTTCCTTTCCTTTCCTTTCCTTTCCTTTCCTTTCCTTTCCTTTCCTTTCCTTTCCTTTCCTTTCCTTTCCTTTCCTTTCCTTCTTCATCTGTTTTTCATTTTTTTTTCTCGACAGTTATAAACCGAGGTAATTATAGTTCACTATTCAGACATAAAACCAGGTTTCATTTTGAGTCTTAAATAGTATTTGGACTGCAAGAATCCCTTATGTGTAGGCACTGAGTGACTCATTCAAAACTGAATAGATTTTAAAATAAAACCAGAAATTCATTTTGTGAGAGTGTCTTGATAGAAAATCAGTCCGAAAAATAATTTATGCCATGGAAAGGATCCTACCCATCCAAAAAAAAAAAAAAAGTATTCATTTCCTTAGTGCTTTTGAATGTCAGTAAAGGTTAGATTTGGGTTAAAAAGTTATTAAATGACTCACAGATTTTTTAAATCATTTTTATTTCTACATTGATTTTCTTGAAGAATTCATCATAATCTTGAAAGAATTGTGTTGTTTTTACGGGCACTGTTGTTTTGCTTGATTTCCACATGCTCTGCTGTGGGTCCTCAGTCCTTGTGACATCAGAAGTGGCATCCACTATGTAGCTCTAAAGTCACTTATGATGCCAGAGTGTGACTAATCAGCAGAAATGGATTATCTCCCCAGTAACAGCAGCTCAACCTTCATGGAAATATCCAGGGAGCTAGTGATAGAGAAACAGGGAAATTGGAATTCTCTCTAAATCAAAGGCATTCGAGCAGGTAGCATTGGAGAACAGAATGACTCCAGCACAGCCAGGCAGGAAGTCCAGAACATAGGAAACATGTAGCTCTTCTCAAACTCAAAGACATGGAGGTTTTGTCTCCCATCTCCCAGGACAGCATCCTACAGAGCACCAGGTTACACCCAGCCCTTCACTCCTCATTCAAGACACTCAAAACCTTGTGTTCAGATTGCCTAACTGAAGAAGTAAGGCACTGAAATAGTTAACCAGGATAGTACACCACAGTGACAAATTTCTTTCCCTGAAAGAAAAGAACTGTCCACAGAAGGGATTTTCCTTTGTGGGGGGCTGCAAAGGCCTTCTGCAAGAAATAAAGACTTCCGTAGCTGATCTTCTGCTTTAAGTGCAAGGCACATTTCCTTGATTTTATCTTCTCTGATATTATACATGCAGGTGGATGTGGGTGTGTGTACACATCATGTTCAAAGAAAAAACCAGAATTCTCCATACACTGGATAGGAGTGAAAAAAGAGGTTCACTGTATGTTCTTGTGCTTCTGGGATACATTCAGCTACTGCATTGAGGAATGCAGTGTAAGAATCAGAACGGGGCATAATGGGTTCTCAGACAACTTCACCACCTGATAAGAGACCCCAAAAGACAAAGTACTCTGAAGCATGTGGGAAAAGAACAGTGGATTGTACCGGCACTTAGTTGGGAGAAGGCTGCATCATGCAAAGTGTTACTGCATTTTCCTTCTTTTTATAGAGCAAGAACAAAGAACAACAGCTCTGGCTCCTGTGTCTTAATAGACCGCAGCTCATGGGCTTCCTGCCAAAGATTTAAGTGCTGTTGTTTGGCCCTTAGTTTCAAAGACAGAAATGGCCATCTTTCAGTAGAAGATTTTTCTACACTAAAGAAAGAACAGTCAGCTAAAGGGGGAAAAGCAATGGTGAATAAAACAGTGAAGTAACATCTGTGATACAATCTTCCTCTTAGCTGAGCATTTAGCTTGAGGTGGGTTTTCTATTATTTTTTTTTTTTTTAGTTTCAACTATAAGAGGGATTTCTATGGAAGATCATTTTCAAAAGAAGGTATTATTCCACTACTGCGCACATTTAGATGCATTTGCCACTGTACTTTTGAAGGATTCTACTAGCATAATATGAAAAAAAAATGCTGGCAATTGTTCATGGAAAATGTCTGACAGTAAGGTCAAGTGAGCCACAAAGGAGATGACATTCAATCAGTTAAGCTCTTGCAACAGCACGAAGCAAGTTGACTAAGAAAAGCATACTGCATTTAATGATTTAGTCATATTTTCTATGGCGATAGTGTACTTTTATGTGTGCTAAAGAATGGAAATGAATTTTAATGCTTACCAGGCACTTAGGCTATCTTATATGAAACCAGATTTGGCAACTCCTTCTGCAGCTGTTGCAAACGAGTCCAGCCAATCATCAGTACTTGTGTGCTTCATTCATCCCTCTGTAAGAGAAATAGAGAAGCAATAGACTCAGAACATTTGGAGATTCAGTTTTAACAAAGTGGATGATTTTCTTTGCAGAGCCAAGTCTTTTAGTTTGTTGTTGTTGTGTTTTTATAATAATTTCACCAACAAAATTGGATTGAGATTGCTGCCTTCACAACTACATAAAGCAAAACAAAACTCTCTTCCAAGCTTCTAACAATCTCTGATCTTCACTAATGTTTTCTAATGGAGAAAAAGTGTGTGCACAGACCAAGAGTTCTGCAACCAAAGCTGTCAAAATCACACCTGTATGTTTTTGCACCATACTACCTGGTGGCCTGTTGTTAACTCCAAGTGCCACATCAGGTAACAACTAGTTTTCACCAGTACACCACACCAGTACTTGATGACGTATACTAAAATATTATAATAATAGCTAACAAGATTAACAATAATTAAAATATTCATGAAAGTGAATCCTTGAGTATCTTTTTCGAAATGGGGTTTAATTTACTATACATTTGGTATAATCCAGCATTTTGGGTCTGCTTCTTGAATGCCTTCATTGAAATGTTAGCTGTGTCTATATGGAACATATACAGGAAAATGTTATTCTAACAGGCAACATTTGACATGCTCTTTAATTGCCGCTGCGGATGACACAATTTCAAGAGATGTTAATTTTGTATGCTCATTGACCCTTACCTCTCATGAGAAGTGACAAGTGCCTGTGTCAAAGTCTATAATCTGATTGAACTAGTAGCAATTAACTCATCATCTGCATGATAAGCCTGCCTAGTCATCTACAGAGTACTTTTCAAGTGTGTGGTCACCTGATAATTCCTCTTCTTTGTAGTTACTACTGTAGATTTACTCAGAGGCTTAAATATTTCCAAAGCTAACCTATAATCTATTGCCAAAACACATCTAGCATAAACTAAAATCTGAACAAAAAATCTTTAAAACTACCAGAATGTCAGTATGAACTATTGCTATTTTTGGTACTTTGATTATTTTGCCAAAAATCTGTCTTGCTTGTTGCTGTTGGTTTTGGGAAAGGAGGAAAACTGTTTAATTTGTTTTGGTCTGGTTCGTTTTGGCTTTGTTTTCTGGTAAGTCAGGCCTAAGACCATATACATGTTTATTAGGTCCTGGATGTTTGATTGGACAGCTCTAGGTAATGATACACGTATCCCCAAAGTGTGTGCAAAATGTTGAGGTTTCTTTTCCTCATAGACAGCACTGTTCAACCAGGCTTAGACAGTGTTTGAATCAGATGTCCTTTATGCATCTGCTTCCTTGATAGAAACCCTGGTCAAGTTTTCAAAAAAGTAAAATAGAATATGTTGCAAGATATTTTCAGTAAGTTTGTAGTAGCCTTTAGCTCATTTCTTGTTTTAGTCATATGTTACTATTTTCTATCACAGCTACAAGCATCATAGTTCATGCATTTCACCAATAAGAGGTTCTAAATTACGTATAACAATGCAATAGAATGCATTCTCATCTCTTTTTGAGGACGCACAGATGACTTATAGGGGATGGGGAGGAATTTTTTAATTTGTTTTCTTCCCTTTCTGCAATCATCAATCTGCAACCTGTAGTGAACTCTCTGCTTCTGTGCTGCTATGATGCCATGATACATATCACTGCCTTGCTTGTTTCCAGTAATATGCCAAAGACAGAAAATAAATAAGTTAATCAAAGTAAAGCAATATACAATATACAATGGATATACAATATCCATGGTGTCCTAGTGTCCCATTTGTCCGTCATTATTTTTCCACTTACTTCCAAAATAGCAAAGATCTTGGACACTTCCTATCAGACAAATGCAATGGATAATATGAAGATACACATCCGAGCAGACTGCCCAAGCCTTTGCACACCGACCAACAATTGTTTTGTTACTATAAGATATCATAAAAAGTTAATTCCATGATGCTACCAGTGCCATCTCACTGTTTTGCATTGCACTGGCCCTGTTGCTCTTCCTGCAATATCCTTGCTTCACTGGAGGAAAGAAGGACCATGTCTCCAAACGATTATTCTATCTCTCTAAATGCATTATTAAATTTCTGATAGGGTTATCATTTGCACTGAGTTGGTAAGCCAGCCTGCAGGGCTGACTCTGCAGCTGACAGAACCTAGCATAACTCTGCTGAAATAAAATATATTGAGTTACCTTGTGGAGTAATTCATGTGTGGAGTGTGTTAATGGCTCTTCTCATAATCTCATATTCATAGATCCTGTACAGATTCTACATAGTGTCCAACCTCCTCTACTTGATTTTCAGCATTTTTTTTTCTTCTGTTGTTGTTTTTGTTGTTGCCTAACTTTTAGGTCTAATTGGGATACTTCAGAGCCAGAGAATAATAGAAGACTTCTGTCTGGAGCCAGTAAGGGGTATACTGCTCAAAACCATAGGCCAAGAAAGGCTGTCTGCCTTAGTAAGACATTGAAGTCCTTTTCAAATTAGAACGTTATTTAATCTTGGACTCAAATTTCTGATGAGAAGAGTGAACCCTTTAAGAAGACTCTCCGAGAATGGGATTCTAAGCAATGTAGAAGACACGGATTGCTGTTTTCCTCTTCTTTTCCTATTGACTAAAGTTCATCATCATCATGGCTTGGCTTTGTGAACGAAGATCTGGGAAGGGTTTTTCCCACGCTCACTGCAAGCGATGAGTGCACCCTTCAGGTCTGCGTGGTGGATTTTTTAGGTGAGGCGCAGCGTGCGCGGAACTGGCTCCACCCTTTACACCTGAGGTTCATCTGCCAGGGCCTAGCGAGCTTGGAAGGTGACAGCGAAGTCCTTGGGTTGTAGGTTTGGTTAGAGTGTCCTTCTCTTAGATGATGGATGCCTTACAAGGCTAAACGAGCTCCATCTGCCCGGGTTTGGAGTCAGAGTTGTCCTTCTCCTAGGATGGTGCCCGAAGGCTAGTGAGCCCATCCTGCCCGTGGACACACTTTGTCTGACCCTTCAGTTGAGACCTGTCTGGCCTGGGAGACCCCACTGGAGGCACATGCCACCACCAGCACAGCTCTCAACCTCACAAGGGCACGCAAGCTCCTTCCCCACGGCAAGGGGGTGCCTGTGAAAGAGTCACTGCTCTACCTCCGGACATCACAGACCCGGGCATGGGGCGGCCGGGGCCTGCCAAGAACAGGAGTCCTGGAAGGTATTGACTAAAATTAAAGAGCCTTAAAATGTGAAAAGCTTCTGTTGCATCATTTGCCAACAAAGGTCAAATCTTTTTTCTGTCTCCAGCCTGGGAATCAACACACAGAGAAAATCCCTTGACTGTGAGAAAAATCTCATGCACTGAGAACTGTTAAATTGCTCATCACTCCCAAGGTCTCCTGGTGGCATCAGCAGCCACCAGCAGCCATGCTGAAGATACCTATCTTCCCATTACAACGCTCCTGAAAGGCTCCTGGCCTCTCTGGGAGCCGAGGACTGCCAAACTCCTGGTAGGGGACAGAAACTTACAGCAAGGGGTACAGGTAGAGAAGGTTACTGGTTGGTATGGGGAAAGTGACAGAATATACCATGTTTTATAAATGAGTTTAAATGTGAAATAAAATCTGGGATAATAAAAGGCTTAATTCGAAGCTATCAATGAGTCCATTACAGAAATAATGATTTGAATTTGTTTTCACTAGATTTACCTGCATCTGCAGCTGAGAATACATCCTTCTTCATCTTTAAGTTGTCAGGTAGTTCTTGCCATATATTTCCTTATTCATTCATGTACTTTACACGTATTTTTGTCCTGGATGCAGCTTGTTTTGGTGTCAGTTGGTTTGATTTTTTCACTAACAGCAGCAGCAGCAGCTGCAGTGCTTTCAGGGGTTTCTAGGTATCCCCTGAACAAAACCTGTCACTATATAAAACAGAGAATTAGGATCATTTCTGTATCTCACATCTGGTTCCCATCCTTTTTGGACGTTGTTAAACAGCCCTTTCCAGTGATGAAATACCTTTGCAATTCATTAAAATGCTTCTGTAATGTAAATGTCTTTCTATTTGGGGAGGCCAAAGACCGTATCAAATGAAAAAGCCTCTGAAAATCATTCTCAGGAAATCTCTGCCTGCAAAGTATTCACACTGCGTTTCTTAAGGTGAAATGTCCTACTCTGAGTTGATGGCTATAGTATTTAGTACTGGGAGACAGGACACAGGGGTTGCTGACAATTTTGATCCTTTTTCCTTTTTTTTTTTTCTTTTTATTAGTGAAGGCACAGGATCAGATCTTCAGAATTTAGCTTTGATTTAGTTCTGTGTCTTCCAGCTTGGGTGGATGAGAAATTTAGACAACAGAAAAGTTGCTTCAGAATCTCCTTTCTTCAAGGTATTTGGGATAAGAACTGCATTTTAGAGTAGTTCATACAGTGCGTAATATGATAGAGATAATTAATTGAGACCTCCAGGTGCTACTGTATTATGAACACTCATTTACTTAGCAAACTAATTTAGTTTCTTCCATGGACTGTAGATGTCTCCTGTACAGACATGTGGAACATAATGAGACTATTGATTCATCACTCCCTAAATGTTACAAAATGCTACAGTTTTAAATAAAGATGTATAGGGATTTCTAGTGCATTTCTAGTGCAGAAGGAAATTCCTTCCTCAGCAGCATCTGTCTCCATCCTACAGTATTGACTAGGAAACATCATTAAAGCTGCATCACAGATTCCCTAGTATCTCCGTTTCGTAACCTCCAATGCCTAGACCTGGTGGACACAGGTGTGACACTGACATATACTATAAACTAGCGAGAGAAGTGTCCTGTTTAAATTTCCTGCAGTGTGACTTGAGTAACTCACAGAGGCTGCTTTGTTTATATAGGGTGAGAGAGAGAAATAACAGTCTGAAAATACTGCAATAATGGAAAATCTGAAGCCAAAAGATTAGTTAGAACTAAATTTAAATAATAATAATAATACACAGAGCACACAACATAGGCTATACCTACATTGTCAAGTAGTGTAGGCGATCAGATTACTGCACTGTACATCTCTCAGGTTGTTTTGCCTTCAGACCATCTCTGAACTGTTTGCAGAGACTGAATACCTACTTGCAGCTGGAGTGTATTTGCTTTGCTGCTAAAGACCATATTCCCGTTCAGTCTCGTCCAAAATCCAGTTCGTGTGCTCTGATACCAATCTGTGATACAAACCAAAAGATAGCATGGGGACCAGATGTTGATTTTCTTAGATCCAAATCAAAACCCTAAAGTAGGTGCACCTGAATGCATTCAACCTAATATGCAAGTTGCAGTGTTAATCGTTGGTTTAGTGTGGGGTTTTGTGGAAAGGTTTTGGTACCAGAGGGGCTACAGGGATGACCTCTGTGGGAGGAGGTTAGCAGCTAACACAGCCAGTTTCATCTGGCTCAGCAATGGACCCAATCTAAATTGGCAATACATTAAATAATATTTTCCACAAGCTGAGTCTGTTTTGCCCATGATGGTAATTGGTAAGTGATATTCCTGTCTTTATCTTGACGCATGAGCTTTCTCTATCCTTTCTTCTCCCTCTACCCCACTGAGAAGAGGGAATGAGTGAGCACCTGGGTGTGCAATTCACTGTTTGTGATGGCTAACCCACCACAATCAGCTGTATTGTTTCGGTCTTACCTGCAGTGGGAGAAATACAGGAGAAAACAAAAAAGGGAAGAAATAAAAGGTAGGCAGTTCTCTGCTATGAAGAGCCTTATGTCCTCATGAACCTTCAAGCCAGACTTTTTCCATGAATCAAAACCAGATTTCAGGAGATTTCAGTTCAGAGAGAAGATTTCTAGTGAATGCCCACAAAGATGCCAGATGGTCAAGATCCCTTAGAGTCACTTCAGCATGCTCATATCGTCTCCAAGAAGCTCTGTCAGAGGTGCAGCAACCCTCAGGCCAAGTGCACTGAACAAATGACAATATATTTGTTGTTCTCTGTATAGCAAGAGCACAAGACTGATTGCCTCCTTCTGTTACTGTGACATTGGCAGTGGCTTTCCTCTCTCCAAGTGGATGCCTTGCCAGTGGTAGAAGCTAGATCAGCCTGCAAAGGCCTGTCCCTTCTCACTGCTAAGAGAAGACTGGCTTTGATCTGGGCATATGGGCAATTTCCTAAAGGCTTGTCTCTGGTTTAAGTAGGATATATCCCACCCAGAAACACTACTGTGGTTCTTGAGGGCAAAACCAGAGAAAGAACCAAGGGACTTCAGTGATGGATGGCTAAATGCCAACATTAGGAACAATGCCTTAAACAGTTGTTTTCAGACAGGTGCTGCTTTGTCCTGTTAACTGGCACTGCCTGGCTGTGGGGAGCAGCCCCTGACCCCTGCCAGCTCCCCACCTTGGAGGTGCCAGTTCCACTGCCTCAGAGGAGGGGTAGAACCTGTTGCCAGGTGATTCCCCCCTCCCAAGTTCGGGGGCTTGTCACTGTGCATGTGCAGGCATCAGGGATAACTCTGCAGTCACGGCAGTGGAGGGGGCAAAACCCACTGGGGACCCCAGCCCCACTCATCAGTGCATGTCCTGGGACCCCAGACCCTTTTCTGGAATCCTCCAGAAGGAGCAACAGTGCATGTTCAGCTGAGGAACGGACCCCTAGAAAGGGAGAGACCCCAGTGTGTCTGAGGGGGATGTACACGTGACCCCACCACCAGAGGAACCCAAGAGCGACAGCAGAACCTGCTGAGCACAGACGAGCATTGCTGGAGACTGTTCCAAGGGTGGTGAGACTTTATCGCCTTATTTTCCCTCTTTCTTCCTTTTCTTTCTTCTTTTATCTTCTCTGTTTTCCTACACCAGTGTTCTAGTTCATGCCAATGCCAAACCATCGTGGTTAAAATTGTCTGATTTTGTCCAAATACTTTATCTGATACCCACACTGGTTTTAGCTAGTGTTATCCAGCCCATTCATTTGAATAAAGTTGTTTTGTGTTGTTCCTCTGAGTCCTTGTCGTGACTCTGCTGACTTTGTGGTTCTGCCAAGCACAGATTGGCTGCTTAGTCGGTAACATCTTTCAGGGGAACTCAAAGATTCACCTCCCTCATCACCCACCACGTGGGATGAGAAAACTTCCAACTCCCAGTATGTCAGATTGGAGCAGAGAAGCCATGGGTGCTCTAAAATGCCTGTCATGGACCTGTTCCACATTTCTGCAATTATCAGGCTTCCTGAACAGACTGTTTTTTGTGGATGCTAATAGGCTTAGGCCTATTAGCATTGGGAGAAGTCAGACTGGAACATAGATCCACTATGAGTCTGTCAGACAGGTAGAGGACATGGATTGCAGGATATCTGGAGATGTCAAGTTCCTCTAACTGAAACACAGAGAGTGCACAGCTAATGAGAGCCAGAGATGGGCTAAGGCAATGTAGAGAAAACTGTCTCAAGCTGCTTACCTGGCAAAGCTGGATCTGAACTTGGCACTGCTGCTGATGTAGCAGTGTAGAATTGGCCTACAGTGCTCTAGGGAGCTTCTGCAATTGCGCTGAAAGGGAATGGTGGGTGAGATTTAGGCAGATTTTTCTATTTTATTACTTCTCTAGAGAATGCTCCTTCATCCTTGACAGAACTGGTTTATCCCTGTGTTTCATAGCAATACACAAGCAAAGCAAATGCTGCTGATGGTAGCACTTGGCAAGTAAATTCTAAATGCTTCCCAGGGAAGCGGAATCCCAGGTTCATTTAGGAAGTCTTCACTTCAATTTTAAGATGCCCTACGTTAAACATGGTGCTACAAGAGCTGCAGGAGCAAACTATAAACTGTTTCAGAAAATGAGCCTAGTCTAAGCTTGTTTACCAAATGAAATGTCTTCACTCTTGATTACAAGTATGAGAAACACTTGTGTTTTACATGGGTACACAGAGAAATAGAATCTACAATCCCTGAGACACTTCTCTGGGACATAGACTTAATTTAACAGACCAAGTTAAAAATTTTGGTAGAAATCTCTTTCAGAGATTGTTTGGCCCCAGCAAGCTGGCAGCACGAGGGTAGGCCCCTCAGGAATCCCAGGTATCCTTGTAGAGCAGGTGACTTTCAACACTGTTCCTAACCCTTTGTCCCCTCTCAACAGGAATCTCAAGGTAGCCTCCAATTAATCTCTCAGGTTTTTTTCCTTCCTAGATGAAGATAAGACCCAAAGAAAACAGAATTTAGTCTGGGAATTCACTTGATCCCCTGCAGAAAGTTTTGCTCCAATCTCTTCCCTAGCCTTGCCCTCTTGCTCCTTTTTGTGTGTTGGCAGGGAGGTACATGCTGCTCCTCTGTGTCTGTCTGCAAGGTGTCTGGTCATCTAGGATGGGGAGATATTCAACGATCTTAACTTTAGTCCCCTTAATGATCCAGAGAAGTTGACTGGGAGATGACCTGAACTCCCTCTGTAGTCAGAGAGAGATGCTCCCGTAGAGAACAATTCGGGTCACCTTCTTTAGGTTCTTGCTCTGAATTACCCTCTGGAGGAGTTCATCTATCTCCATTAATTACACAAGGAATCTAGGAAGCCTATCACACTAATGTAAGCGCCTGAACATTTTAGGTGCCTGAACTATGAAAACCTCCCTTCAGCCTATAACCTGGAATCTTGTGTTCTGCTGCTGTAAATACATAAGGCTTCTCTTCCTAGGGAAGAAAAATCAGGAAGAATTTTCAATCTTTTTTACTGCCCTTGACTTTAAAACAAAATCACTAATCAGGCTCACTTTTTTTTAAAGTGCACTGCTGAGAGAAAAAGAATGTATAACTTTCCCACACTCACGCTAATATGCACAATCACTGCTAATAATGAGGGCATCTCAACTTCATTCCTGTCATTGCCCTTCATTTTCACGTGTCTGAGCTCCATAGTTACTCTAATGTCATATCCATTATTTAGTAACACAGAAAAGCATTAAAGTGCAATTTCCTAATCTATTTGTTTCTTTCCTAATTACACACTATTTAATAGAGAAATTCAGCAGTAATTAGCTTGATTTTCCTCAGTTGCATACATGCATGAGTTACATTTAATAATTGTTTTTATTTTCATATTTTTGCTTTTATTTTTGTGAAATTTGTGCACTATTTCTTTCCGCTTTTAATCCATCAGTTGTTTGTATCCTCTCTTTCTTTAGCATGCATTTAATTTCATGATTGATTTTTGGCTTCAATATTTTGAAAAGAGTTTTCTCTGAAAGGAGGAGAATTATGTGTGACATTTCTTAAACCTTCTACAGACTCTCTGATTTAGGTGTATTTAAAATAATCCTGTTTCCTTCTTGATTCAGATGTTAGAAACGATAACTTCCAAAGAAAGGGTTAGATTTGTTGCAGAGCTGAATGTAAAACAGACTTTTGGTTCAGTAAAAAAATCTTGAGTCTTTGAAATAAACTTCCCTTAATTGGAGTGAAAGCATTTTTTAAATTAAAAAAAACCCCGTCATTACAAACATTCAATGTGACTCATTTAAGGTTAGTAAAACTGTTCTTTGTTTAATCTTTTTCATGACTTTTGACACATTAATTTAGAAAATGAAAAATTTTCTCAAATCTAAACTCCACAATAAAAAATGAAAAACAGAAATCAAACAAAATGTTTATTTTCAATATGTTGGTGTCGGGGACTTGCACAATATTTAAAAATGTTTTCCATTCATGATTTAATTCTAACTACTAGCACGGAAATTGATTACATTTTCTGCAAGATTTTGGTTTCACTGAAGCATCATTAGAGCTTTCCAGCAAGCCCTACTTGCTCTTTTTTTAGACAAGTCTGCTTCTCCTGTTTAACAGCTCCAAAGATATAATGTTTTCATGTGTTAATATGACTGAGTCCGGAATTAGATTTACGTGCTAGCACGTTCATTAGGTTGTTTCTCTAGTGTAGGACAGAGCAGCAGGAAGCTTACTTCAATTTCCAGTGTTTGTTGGGAGCTTTTGCCTGTATCTGCAATGAAAGGACAGTGTGGCCAGTATTCCTGATCTGGCAATCATCTGCTCTATTAGGTAGGCTCATTCTCGTTTACCACCTAGTTTTCTTCCAGAGGAAGCTGAGGGCAACATGTAGTTGGATGCAGTACAAAGGTGAGGGAGTGCGTCCCATGAACCAGGGTTGTGGAAGGATCAGTTCTAGCCTGAAATGACAGTTAAGCTGTAGATGGGGCTCCCAGATGGCAGAGAAAAAAAGGCTAGATTGTCCTCAGGCTGCAAAGAGTCTTACAAAAGAGTAAGTATGATGATGACTTTAAAGTTTTCATATGTCAGTTGGCATCACCAATAGAGCAGCCTCTGGGATTCATAGTGAATCTGGACTTCAGTGTCTTGGCAAAGTGGCTTTCAAAATTGTAAATAGATAGGAAAGGTTGAAAAAAAAATCAGAATTTTAGACATTAAACCTCTAAATTACGAGTATATCTCTCTGTGCAAAGTAGTTGAGATGCTGCACCCCAGTGCCTTAAATACTTTGTAACTCATCCACTCCTGACATATTCACTAAAGTAGGTTTTTTGTAAAAACGTTTGTCAGTATTTCAGTAAGCTCCAAACTTCAGTTCGATACATTGAATACAAAGGTTAGGGGCATTTACTTTCAAAATAATGGGGCTTTCTTTCTCCTTAAATAATTCTATTCTCTGCGTGGTATAATAAAAAAAATACACGCACACACACAAAAAAACCCCAAAACCAGCCCAAAACACAACCAACCAACCAAAAAAAAAAAAAGAGAGAGAACAAAGAAAAAAACCCAAAGACTGCATATGTGAAGTTTCTTCTTCTTCTCATTTTAGTTAGATAAATTCTGAGAAAGAGAGAATGAAAAATCATTTCAGAGTCAGAATGGAAAGATGGCATTTGTGCTTCCATGTAGTCTTTGCCTCTGACTTTGTCTTGGTCTTTTTTTTTTCCTTTTTCCAGCAGTGGTCCTTTTTCAATGGTCAGACTGGGGAAAAACCACCTCTGTCACCTTGTTCCCATTCTAACAGAGCCGGGCAAAAATTTTGGAGTTTAAAATGTTAATTAAAAAAATGCTTATTTCAACAAATGATAGATTTTATCTTTAGAAAAAAAAACAACTTTGCAATTCTTTTTAAAGCAGAATCTTAAAATGTTGTTTGCAGTTTCATCTCTTTCTTTCTTTGTTTGTTTTTTATTAGTTTAGTTTCTGGCTATTTTTATGCTACTTCCTTACTTATAAAAGAGGGATAATTAAGAACGACATGAGAAATGCAACCAAAATGATTTTTTTTTTCTTGGCAAAAGGAAGTTGACGGATGATAATATTGTTTGATGTTGCAGGAAAAATTGCTAGTATTCTGGTAAAGCCCCCAGTGCTACAACTTTAAACTGGAACTTCAAGAGGGATCTTCCTTCAGAGATCTCTGTGCAATTAAGAGAATTGTACCCAGTTTGTAATGCTAATGCATCAATATATAAATACTAAAATTGAGCTTGCCGTCATTTATAGAATTTCAAAAAACCACAGTTTCATCCCTGTCCTTGGTCTGAAAGATGACAGACCCCTTTTGCTTTTCTTTCTCTGAACTTCCTCTTAATGTTTAAAGTGCAACATCTAGCAACCACCCTCATGACTTTACAGATACATTTATAACAGGTCTGGTACATCACCTTGATGCCTCATCCATCACTACATTTTTCTCCAGAGATAGTAAAGGAGACAGTATCATTTAAGGGACGCTATCTAGGAAAGCTTTGCACAGTACCCCTTGTATTAAGTAAAATCCATGACCTTAATTTTAATGGCCTTTAGTCAGGATGGGTATCATAGCTTTAGAGTTAGCAGAATAATGTGTTTGGGAAATGCAGCCTCTTCTAGCTCATGGACTGGTAGGCATACAAGGCTACAACATACAAGGCATGTTGTAGCTTAACGTCCAAATAATAAAAGGAATTAGTGAAGGTGGGGTATTTGAGCAGATGCAGGACTGTCAGGAATTTTCACTCCTTCCTGTGAAATGGTAGACACTTAATGTCATGTGTAGGCCAAAATGTTGGGTGTTGTTTAATACTAAAACTGGATTCTAAAATGCTAATACTGCGTGGCCTTGCCAGGACTAGTGTAATCACACTGGGTCGTCACCCAACAACTACCGATTTGCATGGAACTCTTTTTTTAGTATGATTACGTATGACTAGCTGGTTTGGTATGCTGCTGATATACTAATGCATTCACATGTTAATAGAAAAACTGAGAATATTGTCATGTTTCACCTAGATTTAAAAAAGATGATTCTTACAATGGTGTGAGAAGCGCAAAAGCAACTGAACTGTTACCATAAATACTCAATGAAAACAGTTTATCTGCAAGTGTAGTGTCTCCTTACAAAAGACTGTAGGCTAAAAATGTCAGTGTTATTTTGTGTTCTTATTTCTGCCCTCAGAGAGTCCTCTGCCTTCAGTTTTGGGGGACTGGAAACTGGGGGCTTTACATAAGGATCTGAAAATGCAGGTTACACTCCTGTCTTTTTTGAATTTTATTTCACAGAGCAAAACACTTATTTTTAAGATCAGCACATAAATAAACTTTCATCAGTTACCAGCAATTTACATTTTTATTTAATATTTTACAAAAATATGCCATAAATGTGAACTTTAAATAGAAAAAAACCTCATTTTTTGCTATGTAATAGTGTTTACAGGATTTTTTTTTTTTTTACAAAATTTGTTGCAATGGGGATGAAGAAAACCTATGGATTTTCTGTTGTAGAAAAGGAAAAATATCACCCATTTTTAAATACCTGATCCCTCAGGAATAATCTCAGGAAAGTTAATAAAAGGAAATTTAGTAGATTACGTACAGTGTAACTGTGACTGACTTTTAAATGGATATTTTTAAAAGAAAATAAACATAAATTATCGATCAATGAAAAGGGCAGTTTTACCTTTTTCTGTTGTATCTGTTCATCAGAGTCTTAGAAAAAGAAGAATAATGCTCTTCATTACTTTAAAAATTCATTCCTTTGGAGGATCTGTTGAAGGACATAGGTGTAGCAGCCTTATGCTCATAAGACCTAAAATGAAGTCAACAAGGCCAAAGATATTTAAATGAGCTAAGAATATGGTCTTGGCCTATGTTCTGCATTACCATACAACCCTCAAAATGAGGAAGTAAGAATACGGCTCATGTGGGATATCTCAATTATTTTTACAATATTTTAGTAGAAGCGTAAGTAATATTTCAAGGTATTGAGTAGGAAATTGTGATCTCATTTACATCCAGGAAACATAATTGAAACAGGGCAGGAATG